>NC_143047.1:41715000-41940000 GCF_057628025.1 Oncorhynchus mykiss
TGTGCTCTCTCACTACAGAATCACACCCTATTCAAGGAGGCTCTCCGTATCAGTTAATTTAGAGGGATACCCTAACTAATTATTTTTCTCCATTTTCTCAATACCAGATGATGAAATACTGTTTAGGTTTATGGTCTTATCATGAATGGATGTTGAATACATCCTTCGATAAGAACACAAACGTTGAAGAACTGTGATATGGCAATGAACTGCGCTGTACCATGTTGCACATGACATAAAGGGAATTGGTCACACTGACAGGCACAATGACAGCTATGTTCTATTAGCGACCGTAGCCTTCCGTTTCCTGACAGGTTGGAGCCCAAAATGGCAACAGAGTGCAGTGACATGCAATTTTGAAACAGGGAACATGCAAATACATCTTCCTCCAGACATTTCCCACAGGATAAAACGGAGGTCCCCGACTGAGACACAATGATGGCTCTGTCACCGGGCCGTTCCTCGCCATTCATAGCTCAGAGGATTGACAGGGGGGTTGACAAACGACAGGGTTCTGATTAATAGGCAGCCCAGGCTGTAGACATGCATCACTCCATATTTAGACGGAGTTGGAGCTATCATTTATCAGCTGGGGAAACAATGTGAGCGTCAGGTGAGGAGGAGAGTCAACGAAACGCCACTGTCACCTCCCCCTTTGAGCCGTACCAGTTGAGGCTTGTGTCCAAAAGGCATCTGCAACGTTTGGCCGTTTATGTTTGGAGAGCGCTTGATGATCTCTGAGGAGTGATTTGTTTTGTTTACGTCAAGAAACTAGATGTCTACTCTCCTGATAAACAACACTATCTACAAGACTTCTGTTTCAGCCAAACTTGTGTCGAACCTGAAGAAGAGTAACTTTTTTTAAAAACTTTGCAATAAGTGTGACAGTCAATTGTTGTTCATTTGCTGTAGGGAATGCAGGATGCTGGAAGGAATGCAGGATGCTGTAGGGAATGCAGGATGCTGTAAGGAATGCGGGATGCTGTAAGGAATGCAGAATGCTGTAGGGAATGCAGGATGCTGTAAGGAATGCAGGATGCTGTAAGGAATGCAGGATGCTGTAGGGAATGCAGGATGCTGTAAGGAATGCAGGATGCTGTAGGGAATGCAGGATGCTGTAAGGAATGTAGGATGCTGTAGGGAATGCAGGATGCTGTAGGGAATGCAGGATGCTGTAGGGAATGCAGGATGCTGTAGGGAATGCAGGATGCTGTAAGGAATGCAGGATGCTGTAGGGAATGCAGGATGCTGTAAGGAATGTAGGATGCTGTAGGGAATGCAGGATGCTGTAGGGAATGCAGGATGCTGTAGGGAATGCAGGATGCTGTAGGGAATGCAGGATGCTGTAGGGAATGCAGGATGCTTCATTGGTTATGGGTAACTTGGCAGGTTCTTTTGTTTGAGCTTCTGTCCTACAAACTAGGCAGTTTAAACAAGAAGAGGCCGTTTTTCAAAAACCATATGTACTGACGTGAAACACTGCAGCTCACCATTACGGAATGTAGTGCTTTGTCATGCTGTTTACTTCATGTCTGCGTGTAGGAACGTTTTGGGGCCATCCCACTAGATGATTATGTTCTTCTAGCACAATGTGTAGCTGTTTTAAGAAGAACAATATATAGTCCTGTGTGGTTGAAGCTGTGACAGTGCTAATGATCTGTGGAATCCTAATGGTGCTCTTGTCAGTATGCAGGCCTCTTTCTCAACGTAACCTGTTTTAGCTACTCTGGGTTGCTGTGCCTCCTTTGATAGGGGTGGAATGTTGGGAATGGCTAACTTCCAGGAAGTCAATGGAATAAACTCCCAGCTAGAAAATGTGATTTCATGGTGAGTGTGAAATTAGGGGAATGCGATTCAGCTTCAGTGACTTACTGAGGTACCTGTCTCTCGGAAGACCACAGTGACTTACTGAGGTACCTGTCTGTCAGACGACCACAGTGACTTACTGAGGTACCTGTCTCTCGGAAGACCACAGTGACTTACTGAGGTACCTGTCTGTCAGACGACCACAGTGACTTACTGAGGTACCTGTCTGTCAGAAGACCACAGTGACTCACTGAGGTACACTATATAAATGAAAACGTGGACATCCCATCAAATTAGTGTATTTGGCTATTTCAGCCACACCCGTTATTGACAGGTTTATCAAATTGAGCACACAGCCATGCAATCTCCATACACAAACATTGGCAGTAGAATGGCCTTACTGAAGAGCTCAGTGACTTTCAACGTGGCACCATCATAGGATGCCACCTTGCCAACAAGAGCTTCCCCGGTCAACTGCAAGTGCTGTTATTGTGAAGTGGAAACGTCTACGAGCAACTACGGCTCAGCCGCGAAGTTGTAGGCCACACAAGCTCATAGAATGGGACCGCCGAGTGCTGAAGACTATAACGCGTAAATATCTTGCTTATTTACACATATTTGCATAACGCGTCTATTCTCGGTTGCAACAATCACTTTCAAGTTCCATATTGCCTTTGGAAGCAACGTCAACACAGTAACTGTTTGTTGGGAGCTTCATGAAATGGGTTTTCATGGGCGAGCAGCCTCACACAAGCCTAAGATCACCAATGCCAAGCGTTGGCTGGAGTGGAGTAAAGCTCGCCACCATTGGACTGGAGCAGTGGAAATGCATTCTCTGGAGTGATGAATCATGCTTCACCATCTGCCGAATCTGGGTTTGGCAGATGCCAGTAGAACGCTACATGCCCCAATGCATAGTGGCAACTGTAAAGTTTGGTGGAGGAAGAATAATCGTCTGGGGCTATTTTTCATGGTTCAGGCTCCTTAGTTCCAGTGAAGGGAAATCTTCACACTTCAGCATACAATGATATTCTAGATGATTCTGTGCTTCCAACTTTGAGGCAACAGTTTGAGGAAGGCCCTTTCCTGTTTCAGCATGACAATGCCCCCGTGTACAAAGTGAGGTCCAAACAGAACATGTTTGCAATAACTTGACTGGCCTGCTCAGAGCCCTGACCTCAACCCCATCGAACACCTTTGGGATGAATTGGAACGCTGACTGCAAGCTTAATCTCCCAACATCAGTGCCAAACCTCACTAATTGTGACTGAATGGAATCAAGTCTCTTCAGCAATGTTCCAATTTCTAGTGGAAGGCCTTCCCAGAAGAGTGTTGTTATAGCAGCAAAGGGGGACCAACTCCATATTAATGCCCATGATTTTGGAATGAGATGTTGGACGAGCAGGAGTCCAGGTACTTTTGGTCAATCAGTGTATGTAACTTTCAAAATAGAGAAATCATCCTCGTGTGATGACATATCTTGACAACTTGATTGCTGACATGCAAAACATTTTGTGACTATGTCAACAATGGACCAATGAATTCAATAGCAAAAGATAGTTTTTGGGTGGAGTTTTCCTTTAATCCTGTTTGATGTGTCAACAACTATCTGCAAGTTATGAGCAGTCATCAGTTCACACACCAAGTAGGCTACTGGGAATACAGGCAGCACTTAAAGTAGAAATAAATCAAACATGCACACATGCCCCATTCTCTTCCATTGATTTAAGACGACATGGACTAGTTTCATGGTGAAAACCTTGAACTCCCCTTTAAGACTAATGGTTTAAGCCTCTTCAATGACTAAATGTCGTCTTCGTGGAAGGAAAAGAACAAGGTTGCGTTCCTCTGCTCAGATGTGGCTGACTCATGCCAGATCTTACAATGCCTGGACATGTATTTGACCTAATCACATCATACGGTCTGTAATAGCAATCACAGTCAACCATTGGTCGATGCATGCCATGTCTGAGTAGTGGAACAGGACCAATGAAGAGTGGCTGGTGTGATCTATGTTGTCTCTGCTTAAGTGACAGTCCCTGGTCTCATTGGTGACATTCCTGCCTGACTACATTGCAGACGTTGCATTGCATCAATCAAGGTTGTGGGCCACGTCATGGACTGCACAGTGGGCCGTCAGATTGCTAAATCATAAGAGGTGGTTAGTTGATATGTTGAACACGTATCCAAGTCAGATCTGGCAGGCATCTAAAATGTAGTCAGGCAGGAACGCCATCTTTTTCAACCTGTCAACTGGGAGTCCTACTGACAGGAGTGGGTTGATAGGAGCACACAATTACATAGAACAGAAATAGTGATGATTAATTGGTAATTATTCATTAATAGTCAGATATAAGTATCTCTATGGATGGGAGCACCTTCCCTGGTTGTGTCTCTGGACTGCCTCTGTTACAGTAGTCCTGCTGCCATCATGGTTGGGGGTTGGGATACAAATAAAACATGGTTGATTGATTTGATTGATTGATGGGTCCTGACCTTTTGGTCATTTCCTTCAGGGAACCGGATTGGACACAGCTGGTGCTGGTGACGTAGAGGGTTGGGGGATTAACCGATTTACATGTCATCTGATTAAAAACAAACTGCAACTCTAATTAGTTACATTACCAGCAAAAATATTGTCATCAGATTGCAGACACTTTAAACAAATTTGATGATTCATTCTTGGGTTACTTTTAAATTCAGAAAGGATGTTTTCGACAAAATACGTTATGACACCTTTCTGTTTCCTCAATGAAAAATGTGACCACATTATTATGATGATGCAAAACGCATCATGTGATTCAAAACGCATCGTCACGGTGATGTGGCAAGTTACAATTCACTTTTTTGAAGGTCCTATATCTTGAAAACTTGATCGCTGACATGCAAAACATTTTGGGACTGTATCAGCAGTGGACTAATGAAAAAAAAATATATATATATCGTTTTTGAGTGGATTGTACCTTTTAAAGGCACTGTCCTGAAACCAAGTTACTAGAATTCAAATTCTAACTATAAACTATGTTCTATACTGAGTCATATAAACCATTTTCTCTTTTTTTTTTCTTTTGTGTGAATTTTAGCCCCTTTTCTCCCCAATTTTGTGGTATCCAATTGTTTAGTAGCTACTATCTTGTCTCATCGCTACAACTCCCGTACGGGCTCGGGAGAGACGAAGGTTGAAAGTTATGTGTCCTCTGGTAACCGGAAGGTTGCAAGTTCAAACCCCTGAGCTGACAAGGTACAAATCTGTCATTCTGCCCCTGAACAGGCAGTTAACCCACTGTTCCTAGGCCATCATTGAAAATAAGAATTTGTTCTTAACTGACTTGCCTAGTTAAATAAAAATAAAAGATTCTCAATTGGATTGAGGTCTGGGCTTTGACTAGGCCATTCCAAGACATTTAAATGTTTCCCCTTAAACCACTTGAGTGTTGCTTTAGCAGTATGCTTAGGGTCATTGTCCTGCTGGAAGGTGAATCTCAGTCTCAAATCTCTGGAAGACTGAAACAGGTTTCCCTCAAGAGTTTCCCTGTATTTAGCGCCTTCCATCATTCCTTCAATTCTGACCAGTTTCCCAGTCCCTGACCAGTTTCCCAGTCCCTGCCGATGAAAAACAAAAGGCTATGTCTGGAGCAAACCCAACACCTGTCATTACCCTGAGAACACCATCCCCACAGGGGTGTTCTCAGGGTAATGACAGGTGTTGGGTTTGCTCCAGACATAGCATTTTCCTTGATGGCAGAAAAGTTCAATTTTAGTCTCATCTGACCAGAGTACCTCCTTCCATATGTTTGGGGAGTCTCCCACATGCCTTTTGGCGAACACCAAACGTGCTTGCTTATTCTTTTCTTAAACAATGGCTTTTTCTGGCCACTCTTCCGTAAAGCCCATCTCTGTGGAGTGTACGGCTTAAAGTGGTCCTATGGACAGATACTCCAATCTCCGCTGTGAGGCTTTGCAGCTCCTTCAGGGTTATCTTTGGTCTCTTTGTTGCCTCTCTGATTAATGCCCTCTTTGCCTGGTCTGTGAGTTTTGGTGGGCGGCCCTCTCTTGGCAGGTTTGTTCTGGTGCCATATTCCTTCAATTTTTTTTACAAAGGATTTAATGGTGCTCCGTGGGATGTTCAATGTTTTGGATATTTTTTTATAACCCAAACCTGATCTGTACTTCTCCACAACTTTGTTCCTAACCTGTTTGGAGAGCTCCTTGGTCTTCATGGTGTCGCTTGATTGGTGGTGCCCCTTGCTTAGTGGTGTTGCAGACTCTGGGGCCTTTCAGAACAGGTGTATATATACTAAGATGCTGTGACAGATCATTGCACACGGGGCGACTTAATTTAACTAATTATGTGACTTTTGAAGGTAATTGGTTGCACCAGATATTATTTAGGGGCTTCATAGCAGAGGGAATGCACCTACCACTTGCGTTTTACTTTTTTAAATTGTATTTTCTTTACCAATTTTGACTATTTTGAGTATGTCCGTTACATGAAATCCAAATGAAAATCATTTTAAATTACAGGTTGTAATGCAACAAAATAGGAAAAACGCCAAGGGGATGAATACTTTTGCAAGGCACTGTACGCTTCGCAGAGCAGAGCTGTTGTCAAGGAAGTTGTCAAGGAAGTGAGTTTCTGTTTATACAGGTCCTTCCTCCCCTACCTACCATCAACCAATCATGTCACAGCTATACGGAGCCCTCCGCATTGTTAAAAACATTCGAGAGGCGCACCGTGATGCGGTATGGAACTTGATTGATTTGGCCTCTGCATGCCTCCGGGGGCTCCGTATGGAGAGTGTGAAGCAATTACGAAGCCTCCGGAGGCATGCGGAGGCCAAATCAATCAACCGCCATACCAACTCTCAAATTTTATAACAATGCAGAGTGCTCCGTATTGGATTACTTTTAAATACTTTTACTTTTTAAATGTTTCCTCAATGAAAATGTTTACTACCTGCACCTCTTGTATAACATTGGCTCTAAAACATGATGAGTACCAGCACCTAAATACAAAGAGCACCAGCACACCACGTGAGTTACAGCATCTACTTCAAGCCCTGAAGGGTGAAAGGAGTGGGATGAGAGAGATAGGGGGTGAAAGGTGAGGAGAGAGGGAGGAGCGAGAGAGGGGTGAAAGGTGAGGAGAGAGGAGAGAGGGAGGAGAGAGATAGGGGTGATAGGTGAGGAGAGAGGAGAGAGGGAGGAGAGAGAGAGAGGGGGTGAAAGGTGAGGAGAGAGGGAGGAGCGAGAGAGGGGTGAAAGGTGAGGGGAGAGGGAGGAGATAGAGAGAGGGGCTGAAAGGTGAGGAGAGAGGGGGTGAAAGGTGAGGAGAGAGGAGAGAGGAGAGAGGGAGGAGAGAGATAGGGGTGAAAGGTGAGGAGAGAGGAGAGAGGGAGGAGAGAGAGAGGGGGGGTGAAAGGTGAGGAGAGAGGGAGGAGCGAGAGAGGGGTGAAAGGTGAGGAGAGAGGGAGGAGATAGAGAGAGGGGGTGAAAGGTGAGGAGAGAGGGGGTGAAAGGTGAGGAGAGAGGGAGGAGAGAGAGGAGGGGGTGAAAGGTGAGGAGAGAGGGAGGAGAGATAGAGGAGGGTGAAAGGTGAGGAGAGAGGGAGGAGAGAGAGAGGGGGTGAAAGGTGAGGAGAGAGGGAGGAGAGAGAGGAGGGGGTGAAAGGTGAGGAGAGAGGGAGGAGAGAGAGAGGGGGTGAAAGGTGAGGAGAGAGGGAGGAGAGAGAGAGAGGGTGTGAAAGGTGAGGAGAGAGGGAGGAGAGAGAGAGGGGTGAAAGGTGAGGAGAGAGGGAGGAGAGAGAGAGAGGGGGTGAAAGGTGAAGAGAGAGGAGACAGAGAGGAGAGAAATAGGGGTGAAAGGTGAGGAGAGAGGGAGGAGAGAGATAGGGGTGAAAGGTGAGGAGAGAGGAGAGAGGGAGGAGAGAGATAGGGGGGTGAAAGGTGAGGAGAGAGGGAGGAGCGAGAGAGGGGTGAAAGGTGAGGAGAGAGGGAGGAGATAGAGAGAGGGGCTGAAAGGTGAGGAGAGAGGGGGTGAAAGGTGAGGAGAGAGGAGAAAGGGAGGAGAGAGATAGGGGTGAAAGGTGAGGAGAGAGGAGAGAGGGAGGAGAGAGAGGGGGGGTGAAAGGTGAGGAGAGAGGGAGGAGCGAGAGAGGGGTGAAAGGTGAGGAGAGAGGGAGGAGATAGAGAGAGGGGCTGAAAGGTGAGGAGAGAGGGGGTGAAAGGTGAGGAGAGGGGAGAGAGGGAGGAGAGAGGGGGGGGTGAAAGGTGAGGAGAGAGGGAGGAGCGAGAGAGGAGGGTGAAAGGTGAGGAGAGAGGGAGGAGATAGGGAGAGGGGGTGAAAGGTGAGGAGAGAGGGGGTGAAAGGTGAGGAGAAAGGAGAGAGGGAGGAGAGAGAGGAGGGGGTGAAAGGTGAGGAGAGAGGGAGGAGAGATAGAGGAGGGTGAAAGGTGAGGAGAGAGGGAGGAGAGAGAGAGGGGGGTGAAAGGTGAGGAGAGAGGGAGGAGAGAGAGGGGGGGGGTAAAAGGTGAGGAGGGAGGAGAGAGAGGGGGGGTGAAAGGTGAGGAGAGAGGGAGGAGAGAGAGAGAGAGGGGTGAAAGGTGAGGAGAGAGGGAGGAGAGAGAGAGAGGGGGGTGAAAGGTGAGGAGAGAGGAGAGAGGCAGGAGAGAGAGGGGGGATGAAAGGTGAGGAGAGAGGGAGGAGCAAGAGAGGGGTGAAAGGTGAGGAGAGAGGGGGTGAAAGGTGAGGAGAGAGGGAGGAGAGAGAGTAGGGGTTGAAAGGTGAGGAGAGAGGGAGGAGAGATAGAGGAGGGTGAAAGGTGAGGAGAGAGGGAGGAGAGAGAGAGAGGGGGGGGTGAAAGGTGAGGAGGGAGGAGAGAGAGAGGGGGGTGAAAGGTGAGGAGAGAGGAGAGAGGGAGAGGATGCCTCCCGAGTGACGCAGCGATCTAAGGCACTGCATCCAAGTCACTAGGTTCCAGGTTCAATCCCGGGCTGTATCACAACCAGTCGTGATTGGATCCCATAGGGCGCCGCACAATTGACCCAGCGTCGTCTGAGTTAGGGAAGAGTTTGGCCGGGGGGTAGGGGCTTTACTTGGCTCATCGGGCTCTAGCGACTCCTTGTGGTGGGCCGGGCGCCTGCAGACTGACCTTGGTCGTCAATTGAACTTTGTTTCCTCTGACACATTGGTGCGGCTGGCTTCCGGGTTAAGCTGGCGGGTGTTAAGAAGCGGGGTTTGGTGGGTCATGTTTTGGAGGACGCATGACTCGACCTTGGCCTGATGAGACAAGATCAAAATTGGGGAGAAAAAGAGAGTAAAATACAAAATAAATGATAATAATAAAGAGAACAAGAGGATGAGAGGAGAGAGGGGTGAAAGGTGAGGAGAATGGGGTGAAAGGTGAGGAGAGAGAGAGGGGAGAGGAGAGAGGGATGAAAGGTGAGGAGAGTGTAGTGAAAGGTGAGGAGAGAGAGAGGGGAGAGGAGAGAGGGATGAAAGGTGAGGAGAGTGGAGTGAAAGGTGAGGAGAGAGAGAGGGGAGAGGAGAGAGGGGTGAGAGAGATGAGAGAGGGTTGAGAGAGAGGAGAGAGGGATGAAAGGTGAGGATAGAGGGATGAGAGGAGAGGAGAGGGGTGAGAGAGAGGAGAGAGGGGTGAGAGAGAGGAGAGAGGGATGAGAGAGAGGGGTGAAAGGTGAGGAGAGATGGATGAGAGTGAGGAGAGAGGGATAAGAGAGATGAGAGGGGTGAAAGGTGAGGAAAGAGGGGTGAGAGAGGAGAGAGGGATGAGGGAGAGGAGAGAGGGATGAGAGAGATGAGAGGGGTGAAAGGTGAGGTGAGGAGAGGGGTGAAAGGAGAGGAGAGAGAGATGAGAGAGAGGAGAGAGGGATGAGAGAGAGGAGAGAGGGGTGAAAGGTGAAGAGAGAGGAGAGGGGAGAGAGGGATGAGAGAGATGAGAGAGGGATGAAAGGAGAGGAGAGAGGGGTGAAAGGAGAGAAAAGAGGGGTGAGAGGAGAGGAGAGGAGAGGGGTGAAAGGAGAGAGAGAGGAGAGAGAAGAGAAGGGGATGAAAGGTGAGGAGAGATGGGTGAAAGGAGAGGAGAAATGGATGAGAGGAGAGAGGGATGAATGGAGAGGAGAGATGGGTGAAAGGAGAGGAGAGAGGGATGAATGGAGAGGAGAGAGGAGAGAGAGGAGAGAGGGGTGAGAGGAGAGAAGAGAAGAGATGGGTGAAAGGTGAGGAGAGATGGGTGACAGGAGAGGAGAGAGGGATGAACGGAGAGGAGAGAGGAGAGAGAGGAGAGAGGGGTGAGAGGAGAGAAGAGATGGGTGAAAGGAGAGGAGAGAGGGATGAACGGAGAGGAGAGATGGGTGAAAGGAGATGAGAGAGGGATGAACGGAGAGGAGAGAGGAGAGAGAGGAGAGAGGGATGAACGGAGAGGAGAGATGGGTGAAAGGAGAGGAGAGAGGGATGAACGGAGAGGAGAGAGGTGAAAGGAGAGGAGAGAGGTGAAAGGAGAGGAGAGAGGTGAAAGGAGAGGAGAGAGGTGAAAGGAGAGAAGAGAGGGATGAACGGAGAGGAGAGAGGAGAGAGAGGAGAGAGGGATGAACGGAGAGGAGAGATGGGTGAAAGGAGAGGAGAGAGGGATGAACGGAGAGGAGAGAGGTGAAAGGAGAGGAGAGAGGTGAAAGGAGAGGAGAGAGGGATGAATGGAGAGAAGAGAGATGAAAGGAGAGGAGAGGGGTGAAAGGAGAGGAGAGGGGTGAAAGGAGAGGAGAGAGGGATGAACGGAGAGGAGAGAGGTGAAAGGAGAGGAGAGAGGTGAAAGGAGAGGAGAGAGGTGAAAGGAGAGGAGAGAGGTGAAAGGAGAGGAGAGAGGTGAAAGGAGAGGAGAGAAGTGAAAGGAGAGGAGAGGGGTGAAAGGAGAGGAGAGAGGTGAGGAGAGAGGAGAGAGAGGAGAGAGGGGTGAGAGGAGAGAAGAGATGGGTGAAAGGAGAGGAGAGAGGGATGAACGGAGAGGAGAGATGGGTGAAAGGAGAGGAGAGAGGGATGAACGGAGAGGAGAGAGGAGAGAGAGGAGAGAGGGTGAGAGGAGAGAAGAGATGGGTGAAAGGAGAGGAGAGATGGGTGAAAGGAGAGAAGAGAGGGATGAACGGAGAGGAGAGAGGAGAGAGAGGAGAGAGGGATGAACGGAGAGGAGAGAGGTGAAAGGAGAGGAGAGAGGTGAAAGGAGAGGAGAGAGGTGAAAGGAGAGGAGAGAGGTGAAAGGAGAGGAGAGAAGTGAAAGGAGAGGAGAGGGGTGAAAGGAGAGGAGAGAGGTGAAAGGAGAGGAGAGAGGTGAAAGGAGAGGAGAGGGATGAACGGAGAGGAGAGAGGTGAAAGGTGAGGAGAGAGGTGAAAGGGGACAGATAAGTAACTTGCGGGGGACGGGGGATCATAACATCCCAAATATTAGAAACAGATCAGTTTGGCCCTGCAGTGACACACCATGATGTTTGATTGATCGGGGAAAAAAATCCCCACTGTAAAGTGTCTAGCAGTTACTGGCTTGATGTGGCTTTGCACCACAGTGATTTCATGATTGGTTCCCCCTGCCCCAGTTCCGCTGTTGTTTGCCCGCGGTCCATACAGGCAGCGGCCCGTTCCTGGTCAAGAAAAAAGGAGTTGAGCATAGCTTCTCCTCTCTTTCTCTTTACATTACTCTGAGATGCATTGCTTTGGTCTGCAGCGACAGTTCAGCAGCACTTTGCTCTCTCTATTTCTCTTTGTGGTGCTTGCTGAGGAGAGTTAGCTATTATAACCTTTATTTAGACTGGGAGACAATGCTGAGACCAAAGTCTCTTTTCCAGATGAGTCCTGTATAGCACAGCAATACATATCGCAATACAACAAACACATTAAACTAGTAAAATAGTAAACAGAACAGTATCAAGAATTGATTTAACACCATCAGTAAATACACACATTGTTCAGTGTTTTAAACACGTTCCAAAGCAGCTGCACGCAGCCTGGATCCAGGACAACTGATGAAAGACTCTGAATGAGTCATGTGTAATTCAGGGTGTTGAAGGCTTTAGACGGGTCAATAAAAAGGGCTACACAGTGTTTCTTCTCATCCAAACAATTAAGAACATCCTTGAAAAACCAAAGAAGTATCAGAGATGGTGCTATGACCTGGTCTGGAACCTGACTGGTGTACATTTAGAATACATTTCATTGTTGTAAAATATCTAAACTGAGTATTTATCAAGGATTCTAGAATTTCTAGAGAGTGAAAATGGAGCTGTAATTATTGAGGTGACAGGGGTCAGTACCTTTGTGAAGGGGGAGTATATGAGTTGCCTTCCAGAGCCTGTGGATGATTACAGAAATAAATGAGGGGCAGAAAGCTTCAGCAAGAAAGGATCAAGCAAATCAACCCCAGTGGATTATTTTTTTTGACATCAATCTTGCACAAAGCATCTAGCACATCACCAGTAGAAAGTTGTTGAAATGAAAACAAAGACTCACTAGAAGTTGACCGAACTTCCATGGCGCTAACTAGAGGCTGGGAGAGGGGCAGGCGGTTAACTGGATGACCAGGGTCAGTTAAACCACCATTTTGTTTAGATACGAAAGCATTACTTATCTCATTTTATATCAGTAATGATGTCAGAGAGTCTGAAACTATTTGTTTAGGCAGGGAAGGAGTGGAATGTCCACCTTTTCAGTGCATTAACTGTTTTCCAAAATGTAGACGGATCACCAGCAGAGTCTGAGCTAGAACTTAGAAAATAGCTCAAGGTGTCTAGCACATCACAAGTTGTTGAAATGAAGACAAAAATTCACTAGAATACATAAATGTATTCCTATGTTGTTGTGTAACTAGCTAACTATTGGTGATGAGATAATATTGTGTAAAAAACAAATGTTTTACACCGAGTGATGCAATGCTAGGTTGGCTATTTTAGCTAAGCTAACTTTAGCTAGCTAACTGGCTAAGCTAGCACCAAAGCTAGCCCAGTATCTGGATCTTCCCCTTTTACTTTTCAACTGCAGTTTCAGATGAGCAGCACTCAGTTAGTCAGTGGTTACCCTAGTGACAATGTAACTAGTGCCCTTAATGGAGGGGCCAACGCCAAAGAGGAGAAAAGTACAAGACATAAGATTTGTGCACAGATGCCAAGATAATCCTGACAGATGTGGCATATCAAGAAGCTGATTAAACAGCATGATCATTACACAGGTGCACCTTGTGCTGGGGATAATACAAGTTCACTCTAAAAATGTGCAGTTTTGTCACACAACACAATGCCACAGATGTGTCACATTTTGAGGGAGTGTGCAATTGGCATGCTGACTCCAGGAATCTCCAACAGAGCTGTTGTCAGAGAATTGAATGCTCATTTCTCTACCATAAGCTACTTCCAACGTCATTTTAGAGAATTTGGCAGTACACCGGCCTCACAACCGCAGTACACCGGCCTGACAACCGCAGTACACCGGCCTCACAACTGCAGTACACCGTTCTCACAACCGCAGTACACTGTTCTCACAATCGCAGTACACCGTTCTCACAACCGCAGTACACCGGCCTGACAACCGCAGTACACCGGCCTGACAACCGCAGTACACCGTTCTCACAATCGCAGTACACCGGCCTGACAACCGCAGTACACCATCCTCACAACCGCAGTACACCGGCCTCACAACCGCAGTACACCGGCCTCACAACCGCAGTACACCGGCCTCACAACCGCAGTACACCATTCTCACAACCGCAGTACACCGGCCTCACAACCGCAGTACACCGTTCTCACAATCGCAGTACACCGTTCTCACAACCGCAGTACACCGGCCTGACAACCTCAGTACACCGTTCTCACAACCGCAGTACAGCGGCCTCACAACCTCAGTACACCGGCCTCACAACCGCAGTACAGCGGCCTCACAACCGCAGTACAGCGGTCTCACAACCGCAGTACAGCGGCCTCACAACCGCAGTACAGCGGCCTCACAACCGCAGTACAGCGGCCTCACAACCGCAGTACAGCGGCCTCACAACCGCAGTACACTGTTCTCACAATCGCAGTACACCGTTCTCACAACCGCAGTACAGCGGCCTCACAACCGCAGTACAGCGGCTTCACAACCGCAGTACACCGTTCTCACAATCGCAGTACACCGTTCTCACAACCGCAGTACAGCGGCCTCACAACCGCAGTACAGCGGCCTCACAACCGCAGTACACCGGCCTCACAACCGCAGTACCCCGGGCTTCACAACCGCAGTCGCATGTTATATTTTTGTTCAGTATGTATGATGACACTTATTTATATTTTTAAAAACGGGTCAATATAATAACACGGTTCATTTGCCATTAGTGAGAAGAGCGAGGATCAGTGTTTTGTTGATCATTGCATTCTAAAATAGTTAGAAATAGGCCTATATTTCCTATTTAGTTTCCATGACCATTGCAGAATAAATTCCTCACTTTTTTTGACTGTGATGGTTTCAAACTTGCAAAGTAGCCCATAGGCAGTGGTGTAAAGTACTTCAGTCAAAATACTTTAAAGTACTACTTAAGTCATTTTCTGTACTTTACTTTACCATTAATGTTTTGGACAACTTTTACTTTTACTCCACTATATTGAGTTGAGTTTTTATTTTTATTTTTTTACAGGGACAGTGCACATTAATCAGCGTTTCAGTAAAAGTGCTGGTTTTAGCCAGGCCGGCTCATTTTGAACCGCAGTCCCTGGGCAGGTTATTTAAAACTATTACAATACAGACAATCATTGAGCAGTGAGCACACGCAGAGCAACATAGGACAGGCAAGACGTAGCATGCAGACAGAGCAACATAGGACAGGCAAGACGTAGCATGCAGACAGAGAAACATAGGACAGGCAAGACGTAGCATGCAGACAGAGCAACATAGGACAGGCAAGACGTAGCATGCAGATAGAGCAACATAGGACAGGCAAGACGTAGCATGCAGATAGAGCAACATAGGACAGGCAAGACGTAGCATGCAGACAGAGCAACATAGGACAGGCAAGATGTAGCATACAGACAGAGCAACATAGGACAGGCAAGACGTAGCATGCAGACAGAGCAACATAGGACAGGCAAGACGTAGCATGCAGACAGAGCAACATAGGACAGGCAAGACGTAGCATGCAGATAGAGCAACATAGGACAGGCAAGACATACAGTGCCTTGCGAAAGTATTCGGCCCCCTTGAACTTTGCGACCTTTTGCCACATTTCAGGCTTCAAACATAAAGATATAAAACTGTATTTTTTTGTGAAGAATCAACAACAAGTGGGACACAATCATGAAGTGGAACGACATTTATTGGATATTTCAAACTTTTTTAACAAATCAAAAACTGAAAAATTGGGCGTGCAAAATTATTCAGCCGCTTTACTTTCAGTGCAGCAAACTCTCTCCAGAAGTTCAGTGAGGATCTCTGAATGATCCAATGTTGACCTAAATGACTAATGATGATAAATACAATCCACCTGTGTGTAATCAAGTCTCCGTATAAATGCACCTGCACTGTGATAGTCTCAGAGGTCCGTTAAAAGCGCAGAGAGCATCATGAAGAACAAGGAACACACCAGGCAGGTCCGAGATACTGTTGTGAAGAAGTTTAAAGCCGGATTTGGATACAAAAAGATTTCCCAAGCTTTAAACATCCCAAGGAGCACTGTGCAAGCGATAATATTGAAATGGAAGGAGTATCAGACCACTGCAAATGTACCAAGACCTGGCCGTCCCTCTAAACTTTCAGCTCATACAAGGAGAAGACTGATCAGAGATGCAGCCAAGAGGCCCATGATCACTCTGGATGAACTGCAGAGATCTACAGCTGAGGTGGGAGACTCTGTCCATAGGACAACAATCAGTCGTATATTGCACAAATCTGGCCTTTATGGAAGAGTGGCAAGAAAGCCATTTCTTAAAGATATCCATAAAAAGTGTTGTTTAAAGTTTGCCACAAGCCACCTGGGAGACACACCAAACATGTGGAAGAAGGTGCTCTGGTCAGATGAAACCAAAATTGAACTTTTTGGCAACAATGCAAAACGTTATGTTTGGCGTAAAAGCAACACAGCTGAACACACCATCCCCACTGTCAAACATGGTGGTGGCAGCATCATGGTTTGGGCCTGCTTTTCTTCAGCAGGGACAGGGAAGATGGTTAAAATTGATGGGAAGATGGATGGAGCCAAATACAGGACCATTCTGGAAGAAAACCTGATGGAGTCTGCAAAAGACCTGAGACTGGGACGGAGATTTGTCTTCCAACAAGACAATGATCCAAAACATAAAGCAAAATATACAATGGAATGGTTCGAAAATAAACATATCCAGGTGTTAGAATGGCCACGTCAAAGTCCAGACCTGAATCCAATCGAGAATCTGTGGAAAGAACTGAAAACTGCTGTTCACAAATGCTCTCCATCCAACCTCACTGAGCTCGAGCTGTTTTGCAAGGAGGAATGGGAAAAAATGTCAGTCTCTCGATGTGCAAAACTGATAGAGACATACCCCAAGCGACTTACAGCTGTAATCGCAGCAAAAGGTGGCGCTACAAAGTATTAACTTAAGGGGGCTGAATAATTTTGCACGCCCACTTTTTCAGTTTTTGATTTGTTAAAAAAGTTTGAAATATCCAATAAATGTCGTTCCACTTCATGATTGTGTCCCACTTGTTGTTGATTCTTCACAAAAAAATACAGTTTTATATCTTTATGTTTGAAGCCTGAAATGTGGCAAAAGGTTGCAAAGTTCAAGGGGGCCGAATACTTTCGCAAGGCACTGTAGCATACAGACAGAGCAACATAGGACAGGCAAGACATAGCATACAGACAGAGCAACATAGGACAGGCAAGACGTAGCATGCAGATAGAGCAACATAGGACAGGCAAGACGTAGCATGCAGACAGAGCAACATAGGACAGGCAAGACGTAGCATGCAGATAGAGCAACATAGCACAAAGCAACAAGACAAAATCCATAAAAGCAACAAAGTGTTTCCACACCTCACAAGCTACAGACAACATGGAAAGCGTCAACACACAGCTAGGGACCATGTTCACAAGTCTGATTGACCTTTAGCCATGTCTTCATGTTTTTGTGAACGTGTGATATTCCTAAAGAAAGTAATTCCCTGTCACCCAAAAGTACTCGTTACATTTTGAATGCTTAGCAGGACAGGAAAATTGTCTAATTCACACACTTATCAAGAGAACACCCCTGGCCGTCCCACAGCTTCTGATCTGACAGACTCACAAAACAGAGAACATCCCTGGTCATCCCTACTGCCTCTGATCTGGAGGACTCACTAAACAGAGAACATCCCTGGTCATCCCTACTGCCTCTGATCTGGCAGACTCACTAAACAGAGAACATCCCTGGTCATCCCTACTGCCTCTGATCTGGAGGACTCACTAAACAGAGAACATCCCTGGTCATCCCTACTGCCTCTGATCTGGCAGACTCACTAAACAGAGAACATCCCTGGTCATCCCTACTGCCTCTGATCTGGAGGACTCACTAAACAGAGAACATCCCTGGTCATCCCTACTGCCTCTGATCTGGAGGACTCACTAAATAGAGAACATCCCTGGTCATCCCACTGCCTCTGATCTGGCAGACTCACAAAACAGAGAACATCCCTGGTCATCCTCTGATCTGGCAGACTCACTAAACAGAGAACATCCCTGATCATCCCACTGCCTCTGATCTGGCAGACTCACAAAACAGAGAACATCCCTGGTCATCCCTACTGCCTCTGATCTGGCAGACTCACTAAACAGAGAACATCCCTGGTCATCCTCTGATCTGGCAGACTCACTAAACAGAGAACATCCCTGGTCATCCTCTGATCTGGCAGACTCACTAAACAGAGAACATCCCTGGTCATCCTCTGATCTGGCAGACTCACTAAACAGAGAACATCCCTGGTCATCCTCTGATCTGGCAGACTCACTAAACAGAGAACATCCCTGGTCATCCCACTGCCTCTGATCTGGCAGACTCACAAAACAGAGAACATCCCTGGTCATCCCTACTGCCTCTGATCTGGAGGACTTACTAAACAGAGAACATCCCTGGTCATCCCACTGCCTCTGATCTGGCAGACTCACTAAACAGAGAACATCCCTGGTCATCTCTCTGATCTGGCAGACTCGCTAAACAGAGAACATCCCTGGTCATCTCTCTGATCTGGCAGACTCGCTAAACAGAGAACATCCCTGGTCATGCTCTGATCTGGCAGACTCACTAAACACAAATGCTTCGTTTGTAAATTATGTTTGAGTGTTGAACTGTGCCCCTGGCTATCCGTAAATAAAAAAAACAAGATAATCGTGTCATCTGGTTTGCTTAAAATATAAGAAATGTTAAATGATTTATACTTTTACTTTTGATACTTAAATACATTTCAAACGAAATACTTTTAGACTTTTACTCAAGTAGTATTTCACTGAGTGACTTTCCCTTTTACTTGAGTCATTTTCTTTTCGGGTCTTTCCTTTTCCTCAAGTATGAAAATGGGGTCCTTTTTCCACCACTGCCTACGAGTCTACAACGTCCCATCTCCCATTTAATTTGACCCACTTTACAGGAGTAAATGGATCAAATATTCCAAGCATTTTGCTCCATGCGATCTGATCCGTAGTCAGTCTAAAGGTAGAACAGACAGATCACATTTTCCATCAAAGTTTTTTTTTAGGCTACTGTATGTCTGAATAGCCTACTGTAATTTCATATTTCTCAAGTAAACGATGTTTAGTTTACTTTTTATTTTTATTTTTTTTACATAAAACCTATTTTCTTAACCATTGCAGAATAAATTCCTCAAGACCTTTTCTGTCCGTAATGAGTTCTTATTCCCGAAGACGTTTAGCCTAAAACAAATTACCATGCTAATCTCTCATTTCTTTGGGCCTATTAGTATTTTTCTCTATTCATCTGAAAGGTGGTTTATAATATACAATATAATTTAATAGATTAAGAAACTATTTTGCTTTGAAATGTGTAGCCTACCACTGTAAGGCCTACCGTAGTTTTTCTTTGCAGTGCAGTATATTTAGGTTTGGGGAAAAGTAAACTTAGAAGATTACTGAATTCTGATAACTGAATCTGTTTAAAGGGCCACAACAATTAGCAAAAAAAAAGTACAAATATTCAGAAATTGTCAGATACAGCGAATGTCACTTTTTATTGTTTTATTTTTAATTATTAGGCCAACACCCCCAGAGACATTTGATCAAGATCGCCATTCCTATTTCCTTTGGAAACTGACACACCATAAAAGTTTTCAGGCGGGGGTTTTAATGCTCATTCACACGCGCACAGTTTCAGGATGTATCTGCTTTATAACAGAAACACGCGTGTATGTATGTCATGAGGAAATGGCACGCTGATATTTAGTGTTAAATGTAGGCAACGGTTATAAACGAGATCCCAGGTGCTGTGCCAGGCTTGTTGATAAGTGATAATTGTGCACAGGTGTGAGTGATGGGGAGTGAGTGACAGATTTCTGTGAGGCTGAACTGGAGCCTCTTGAGCCATGCAGGCCTTCCTGCGTTCCCACATCCAAAACAATATTGAAAAAACACACATCATCGTTTACCATTGGCCAACAACATGACTCACACACGTCATCTTCATCATCATCATCATCATCATCATCAGTGACGTACAGTAGTAATACATTTTTAAAAAAGGTGTGTAAACACTGATCGCTGGTCGCTGTGAAAATAGTAACGTTCCTTATACTTTCATTGCATTTACCAGGTAAGCACCCAGGGGGGGGGGGGGGGGGGGGAGTGGATTAACATCATTTACATGTGTTTACCCCCCACTACACTACTCATCATCATCATCACTATAAATAAGGGCACACTCTGCATCCTGTTAGGTGAGGAGTAGTGTACACTCCTTAGCAGTGGCAACCCCTCATTCAGGGCAGGTGGGGTAGAGCCTGTTTTGAGCCCCAACTGTGTGCCTGTTCTGTTCTGTTCTCTGTTATTTTGGCATTAATACGTGTCACATATCAGTTGGCAAACAATTGGTCTCTTTTTTGCTTTCTTGAGTAAGGGAGCTCCAAAATGCAGGTGTTTTCTGTGATGGTGGGGCGAGCCCGCAGAAAATACGGAGTGTAGAGGTTGGTCATGTTCTCTAGCTGAGCCGTGATTGGCTTTGTGTTCTGTCACTCATGGGGACACTACGTCATCATCGCAAAATCTTTGAGGAGAGGTCGAAAATTCAAGCCCCTTTGGGTGCTGCCATAGATTTACATTAGAAGTGCCCATCCAAGAAGGCTCAAGTTACAAATTCAACAATGAATGGTTTGGAAGGAATCAGTGGCTAACTGCAAGCTTGCAAAGCAACCACTAGCCTGTTATTAAGTGGAGTGAGTGTGTGGTACAAGTCCGGGTTTAAGGGTCTCTTTTTTTAGCGAAACAAGTGGGGCTCAAAACCTGCCCTGAATGACAGGTCGCCACTGACAGGGAGAACACTGTAAGAATGGGCCATGTTCTGAATTCTGTCGCTGTACATTTCCAAAGTGCTGGACAAATAGTTCAATTGACTGTGTTTGTCCTAGCTCGCTCATTAATGTCTCAATCAAAATTACGGATTGACTCTTATCCGCTCATCGTTCCCTTATACCATAGTTTGTACAACTCAATTGTCAGTAGAAACCAAGTTTAAACAAGTCAGCCATATCAGCTATGTTTTTTTTTAAAAACAGTAAATGAGGCTGAATTAACCAGGCGTAGCGGTGGTAAGGATTCACTGCATGGTGCTGAAAAGGCAGTAAATGAGGCTGAATTAACCAGGCGTAGCGGTGGTAAGGATTCTCTCCATGGTGCTGAAAAGAAAGCTCTGCTGTTGGGACAGTTTTATGTAGGTCCTAACAGTTTGTGGACATAGTTTGTCACCGTTATAGTGCAATGAATGTATTGTTTAGTGTTGTGTAGTGGCTTTCCAATCTGTATGCCAGTTAGGATTATTTTCTTATGCACATTTACATGGAACAGTTTCCTTTCAATAAAAAACCTTTTAGTTTCTCAAAATTATTGTCATGTGGTTAATCATAAAAATCAGAACATAAATTTGTAACTAATGCAAGAGCAGCAGCCTTTGATACTCCATGATGAGTAGTTAGAGAAATTAGCACTTTGACCTCAGAGACAGCCTATAGACCAATGCAGCAGTAGACCTATAACTTCCATTGTAAACTAAGTAAGATACAGAGGCCTAAAACCAACAAATAAATACAGTAGAAAATGTCCTGATGAAAATTCTGGCTCTTTCAATCGCATTAATCTCTCTACTCCGCTGGTCTGCCTCCCTGTCTATCTGTCTTGACTTGAGCTATCGCCTTCCTGTCTATCTGTCTTGACTTGAGCTATCGCCTCCCTGTCTATCTGTCTTGACTTGAGCTATCGCCTTCCTGTCTATCTGTCTTGACTTGAGCTATCGTCTCCCTGTCTATCTGTCTTGACTTGTGCTATCGCTTTCCTGTCTATCTGTCTTGACTTGAGCTATCGCCTCCCTGTTTATCTGTCTTGACTTCTGCTATCGCCTTCCTTGTCTATCTGTCTTGACTTGAGCTATCGCCTCCCTGTCTATCTGTCTTGACTTGAGCTATCGCCTCCTTGTCTATCTGTCTTGACTTGAGCTATCGCCTTCCTGTCTATCTGTCTTGACTTGAGCTATCGCCTTCCTGTCTATCTGTCTTGACTTGAGCTATCGCCTTCCTGTCTATCTGTCTTGACTTGAGCTATCGCCTTCCTGTCTATCTGTCTTGACTTGAGCTATCGCCTTCCTGTCTATCTGTCTTGACTTGAGCTATCGCCTTCCTGTCTATCTGTCTTGACTTGAGCTATCGCCTCCCTGCCTATCTGTCTTGACTTGTGCTATCGCCTCCCTGCCTATCTGTCTTGACTTGAGCTATCACCTCCCTGCCTATCTGTCTATCGCTAGTGAAGTGCAACATGGTATCAACTCAGCAGGTTTGGCGTGCACAGGCGTGCTCACTGTCTTAAAGTTATCAGGACAGAGAAACCACACACATGCTCAGTGCTCACATGGAGCACTCCAAACAATAGACAATGAAAACATTTACAACATTCTTAAATGAAGGGTATTATATAAACCCTTATATTTATTATAATAATATTATATTGTTTCTCACAAGTGTAGCAGGTTGTGATCTCAGCAAACAACATTTCCACTCCGAGAATGGGAATGGTAAATGACTGTAACGCATTAACAGGAATTAATGTAACCAAATAATGGAGATTAACAATACCTTTACTAGGCCTACTGGTGACATATATAATGGAGATTAACAATACATTTACTAGGCCTACTGGTGACATATATAATGGGGATTAACAATACATTTACTAGGACTACTGGTGACATATGTAATGGAGATTAACAATACATTTACTAGGCCTACTGGTGACATATGTAATGGGGATTAACAATACATTTACTAGGACTACTGGTGACATATGTAATGGGGATTAACAATACATTTACTAGGCCTACTGGTGACATATATAATGGAGAATGATAAAAATAAACAATCAAGGGGAAAACAATTCACACAATGAAACAATGAATGTACAAGAATTGGCGCGAGACAGCGGAGCACATTCTGTAGAGCTGAGTGCATACATTCTGTAGAGCTGAGTGCATACATTCTGTAGAGCTGAGTGCATACATTCTGTAGAGCTGAGTGCATACATTCTGTAGAGCTGAGTGCATACATTCTGTAGAGCTGAGTGCATACATTCTGTAGAGCTGAGTGCATACATTCTGTAGAGCTGAGTGCATACATTCTGTAGAGCTGAGTGCATACATTCTGTAGAGCTGAGTGGATACATTCTGTAGAGCTGAGTGCATACATTCTGTAGAGCTGAGTGCATACATTCTGTAGAGCTGAGTGGATACATTCTGTAGAGCTGAGTGGATACATTCTGTAGAGCTGAGTGCATACATTCTGTAGAGCTGAGTGCATACATTCTGTAGAGCTGAGTGCATACATTCTGTAGAGCTGAGTGCATGCATTCTGTAGAGCTGAGTGCATACATTCTGTAGAGCTGAGTGCATACATTCTGTAGAGCTGAGTGCATACATTCTGTAGAGCTGAGTGCATACATTCTGTAGAGCTGAGTGCATACATTCTGTAGAGCTGAGTGCATACATTCTGTAGAGCTGAGTGCATACATTCTGTAGAGCTGAGTGGATACATTCTGTAGAGCTGAGTGCATACATTCTGTAGAGCTGAGTGGATACATTCTGTAGAGCTGAGTGGATACATTCTGTAGAGCTGAGTGGATACATTCTGTAGAGCTGAGTGCATACATTCTGTAGAGCTGAGTGCATACATTCTGGAGTATCTTTACCACACACCCCTCCCCTTCTGTTAATAATAATATTAATATCTTCTTCTTCTTCTTGTCTCAACATTTAAAATTACACGGAAGAAACATTATCTTCACACATTTTAGATGTTTTTCCCTGACAGCCACAAGTCAATAATCAGCGAGGCCTGTTGCCACACACACTGCCCAAATAGGCATAGGATACACTTGTGATTTGAAATAATCCACAGCTATTTATATAATTAAAAAGAAGCTAATGATCCTTTGTGGCTATAAGTCAAGATCTCTGGTAAAGGGTTGTCACGACGTGGTCCCTTTTGAGTGTATATCGTGCCCCACCCCCTTTCTCTCACTCTCTCCCCCACCACAGGTTTTATTACCTCACTCGTAAATTCCTGGCTGAAAAACTCTCCTCACTGCCATGCAATTTTGAGGGAGAGAAAACAAAGAGATTCTCTTGCCAAAACTCCTGTTTTTGAGAATGTGGGAATTGTCTGTGGGTATTTTAAAGAACAATCCTGTCTAATTGGTTTTATTGTGTGACATCAGGAAAGACAGTAGAACAAAATATAACTGTGTTTTTGATTGTGTCCACTTCCCAAGTATAGGATTTTAATCTGATGGTTATATAAAATACATGATTGAATATGAAACTATTTGTTAGAAGATGTAATGTGATGCTGACCGTCTTAACGAGATACTTGTTTAGCTGTAAAGTTTTAACTAGTCAGTGGCCACGCCCCCGTGAGGTCAGACATTACATCAAGCGTCATGGAATCACCCCTTTTTCCACAGAGTATAAAAGCACTTCCTAAAAAATGTACATTAAGTCAGAACGCCTGGACGGAGTCCCCACGTTGAACTGGCTACAACTCGATAGGCCATGAGGTTAAGAACTACAACTCTGTAGGCCATGAGGTTAAGAACTACAACTCGATAGGCCATGAGATCAGAAAACATGAAGCGGTAGCTAGATGTGAAATGGTTAAGAACTACAACTCTATAGGCCATGAGGTTAAGAACTACAACTCTGTAGGCCATGAGATTAAGAACTACAACTTGATAGGCCATGAGATCAGAAAACATGAAGCGGTAGCTAGATGTGAAATGGTTAAGAACTACAACTCTATAGTCCATGAGGTTAAGAACTACAACTCTTTAGGCCGAGGAGACCGTACAGCATGTAGCATTGGCTACACGGCTAGAAACGGTTAGACTCTAAAACATTGCCACAGAAGGAGCAAATCTTAGACGAGGCCTTTTCAATCTGCAGCTGGAAATATACGTAGCCTAGGACGAAGAATCCCGACAACCGCCCAAATATCTATTCTATGCAACAACATGGGTACGCTTGACGTATCCATTAGGAACGCAACCTGAGACTTTTCTGTTGACTCTCTCCAGCAGATGGACCGGGGACCACAGAGAGAGACAACAAGACATACACTCGGAAATATGTCAATTGCCATTTCTTTTCGAATGAGCAGTTGTTCATATTCAAAGTATTACCAATTTCTATGAGTGTAGTTATCAGCTATGAGTGTCCCACTCTCGAGCAGTCCCCACCTCTTTCCTTTATCTTCCAAGCCGTCACATCGGTTTCGTCCGCTAGGGACTTTTTCTTTGTGTCATGTAATAAGCCATGTATGAACTAATTGTGTGTGTGTTTATGTAATTCTGTGATTTGATTAGTTAGTTTAGTAAATCAATAAATTTGTATATCGCCAATTCATGATCTAGGCTAGGGTTCGTGCAGATATCCAAGGATTTGTGACGTTCAGTAATGAGAATGATGAGGTAATAAAATTAATTAATGAGCGACTGTTTTGATAAGAAATACAAACATCTGAAGAGTTATATTCGGGAAATTGACATTCTATAAACAACATGTTTCCCGTTGTGCCCCGACTTCCTAGTTAATTAAAGTTAAATGATTAGTTTAATTGCGTAATTAAATGACACATAGAGAATTGATTTGATGATATACAGTCTTCACATTTAATGATAGTCAACGACGTGACAGTGTTTAGAATGATTTAGGTGTAATTATATATTTTTGGCAAATTACATGTGTAATTTTATATATATTTGTATAATTTTGGCCAAACATACATTTACTTGAGGGGAATCCAGCATCCGAACTGTGCACTGTGCACCCGCCAACTTTCCTTTCTAATTCGCAAGTGGCTGAAACCAGAGATCTGTATTGAGGTGGTTAATTTCTGTATTACCAAATGAGGAGAGTTAAACTTAACACACGAGTCACACGAGTTATACTTAAACTACATCTTTAATAATAAGAGCTTTGCACTAGCAATGACTTTCAATGCTGCACCATTTCTAATGAACCATTGAAAGTGACAACACAAAAGTACGAAGATCTTTTATAGCCAAGATACACCCCTCTCAACCTACATGATGAACAACAGATACATAGAATGGTCACAAGGTTAAGATTTGTATGAAAGGTATCTATAATACATAGCAGACAGCAACTGCTGTGTCCACAGTTGTCATTGTGAAAACCAGTGTCTGGTCCTCCTTCTCCAAACTGGAACCCGTCTCACCCTGGTACGGTATAGCACAAAAACATTACCTCATGTTATCTGGAATGCTCTTTAGGCTTTAATACCCAAAGACATCGTAAATCTCCTCTGTCAGTGTTATCTCATAGAGGCCCTCCTCAGTAGAACACACACACAATAGTCAACAGAATACTCTATTCTGTCGAATAAAACAACCATTATAATACAATACAAGCATTATAACATAATCTTGCAATTTCCCTGACAGTATATAATGACGAGATGTTCATGTCTCCGTCCTAACAATGTGAGTTGTTGTCCCAAAGGCGGGAATGCAGGCGACAAGCGTAGGTTTGCATATTATAACCATTGAACCACATTGGGCTTATTCAGGACAGATTTTGGCGAGAGTGAGCCCTCTCGCTTCGCTGCTCCCATCTGTCTTACTGTACTGTATGTAGCCCATGTATCTGACGCTGTCTGTCCAGAAAAAAGTATAACATGCCAGACTCCTTTTGTCCAGACAGCATCAGATAGCCTACACGGTCTACACGTACGGAGACAGAGGGGCGCTGTTTCAGTGGCTCGGATGCTTTATCTAAGATTGATTCGTCTTTCTGTCGGCACGCATCTCGGTCAAATAAATGATCAATATTTAAATATTTCATTTGGATGGGCAAGGAGTACGGTAGGGCGGGCCAGGCCCCTTAGAGCCCGGTCATAACTCCGACCCTAGTACACTCCTTAGGACTACTCCTGGGTCCCGTGAGCTCCAGTAAATGTTTGTTCGCTCCAGAATGATGTATCAATTGTCTGTGTCCTCTAACACTGTTATAGTTGATCAAATAAAACATGCTCCTCAAGCCAGTAGTCCTCTCATCCCATCTCTCCATAGCACTGTTGTGTCTTTACTATCATTAAATGAAGACTTTTAGTTTTTATCAAAGATTCTCTGTAGTTAGTATTACGCGATTAAACTGATTAATCATGTAACTGTAATTAACTGGGAAGTCGGGGCACCAAGGAAAATATTCAGATTACAAAATTATAATTTCCGAATATAACTTTTCAGATATTTTATATCTGATCAATTAGTCTTCGAATTAATGAATTATTGACTTTACCTCCTTTAGTCTCATTCCAAATGTCGTAAATTGTTGGTTATCTGCACGAATCCAGTCTTCACTATGAGTCATCCATACATCAATTGTCTTAAATAATTTATTTACTAACTAAGTAATTCACAGAAATGCATAAACAAACAAACAAAGTAAATATGGTTACAAGAAATGATAGGGGAATGTGCCCTAGTGGGCTAAACCGGCATGGCGGCTTGTTGTACAAAAGGGAAGTGGGGGTCAACTGAGATAATACAACACACAGTTGATAATTCTAACAATTGATATGCTAATCCTTGCACATGAACGCTCACTCGTTCGGGAACAATTGCAATCAATATATATATTTATGCTCAGTGTGTCGTCGGGATCTCTGCTGAAAAGTTAGTTTCTGTTGGAGAGTTTCCGTCCTCTCTCTCTCTCTCTGTCGTGGTTAGAGTGGAGAGTTCAGAGTGACATTCATTCATGTTGTTATGGATAGATGTGTCGACGGTTGTCGTTCTTCGCGTTCAATGATACCGAATTCCTAGCTGCAGACTAGTAATTAATATCAAAGACTTGTTCTTATTCTGTCGGTATCGATAGTCTAAGAGTTTAACCACGTGGTATGGTTAAAAGATTCAGCAATTGTCTCAAACCTTGGCCCTCTCTTTATCGAGATAAGCTGGTCTGCAACCTTTGTCCTCTCATGATTGAGAGAAAACATGGTCTGTTGAGACATTCTCAAAGTTGGGGTTTTATTCGGGAGTTGCAGACAAGGGCTTGTCCCAGGATGCCCGACCCTAACTGGGCTCATGGGCGGTCCTCTGATTTAGTTAAACTCAAAAGGGAATTGGAGTTTCCTTCATTAAACAGTCCAAAATCACATTACACAATTTTACAAACAGTATCATCCTCACTCATTCATCTTATACAACAATTAGATGTAAACCTCATATCTGAGGCTATTATATAAACAGCGTTATGGTAATGTGGCCGCACCGTCTCCCATGAGCTTCCCCAAGTTGTACCAAACGGACCAGTTCGTAGCTGGATTCTTCACCGATCTTTTATACCTTCTCCGGAACATAAATGTTGTTCGGACCTCAAGTTCTGTGAGGTGGAAGAAATTCCTTTGTTCTCTATGAAAACTCACTCTGTCTCTGTACTGTGGCCATGAGGAGATGATCTCCTCAGGAATTTACGACCTCTCTGACCACAGCAGCCTAGTTGTAGGAGGCAGGGAGAAGGGGATGGGGCTTGCTGTACCCAAAGAGGGCAACATCATGACAGCACCCATCTTCAAGACACTTAAAGCCAGTAGTCCTCTCATCCCTTCTCTCCATAGAACCCATCTTCAAGACACTCAAGCCAGTAGTCCTCCCATCCCAGTTCTCCATAGTTCCCGTCTTCAAAACATTCAAGCCAGTAGGCCTCTCATTGAAGCCCTCCACAAGCACAGAGAGACCTACCTGTATTTAAATTGAAAGGTCCAGTCCTTTCTTCTCTATGGCTATGAAACCTAACATAAAACTATTCATCATTAAACTGCAAGTCTTCATCAACAACAACCTTATGAAGATTTCTGTGGTAGTGGATGGCTAACAGGGAGAACACCTGACCCGGTTGCTGCTGCCATCTGGGGATGTAGAGTGTAGAGTGTCTGTGGTAGTGGATGGCTAACGGGGAGAGCACCTGACCCGGTTGCTGCTGCCACCTGGTGATGTAGAGTGTAGAGTGTCTGTGGTAGTGGATGGCTAACGGAGAGAACACCTGACCCGGTTGCTGCTGCCACCTGGTGATGTAGAGTGTAGACTGTCTATGGTAGTGGATGGCTAACAGGGAGAACACCTGACCCGGTTGCTGATGCCACCTGGTGATGTAGAGTGTAGAGTGTCTGTGGTAGTGGATGGCTAACGGGGAGAGCACCTGACCCGGTTGCTGCTGCCATCTGGGGATGTAGAGTGTCTGTGGTAGTGGATGGCTAACGGGGAGAGCACCTGACCCGGTTGCTGCTGCCACCTGGGGATGTAGAGTGTAGAGTGTCTGTGGTAGTGGATGGCTAACAGGGAGAACACTTGACCCGGTTGCTGCTGCCACCTGGGGATGTAGAGTGTAGAGTGTCTGTGGTAGTGGATGGCTAACGGGGAGAGCACCTGACCCGGTTGCTGCTGCCACCTGGGGATGTAGAGTGTAGAGTGTCTGTGGTAGTGGATGGCTAACAAGGAGAACACCTGACCCGGTTGCTGCTGCCACCTGGGTATGTAGAGTGTCTGTGGTAGTGGCTGTTTAATGGGGCGAGCACCTGACCCGGTTGCTGCTGCCACCTGGGTATGTAGAGTGTCTGTGGTAGTGGCTGGCTAATGGGGAGAGCACCTGACCCGGTTGCTGCTGCCACCTGGGGATGTAGAGTGTCTGTGGTAGTGGCTGGCTAACAGGGAGACCACCTGACCCGGTTGCTGCTGCCACCTCGGGATGTAGAGTGTAGAGTGTCTGTGGTAGTGGATGGCTAACGGGGAGAGCACCTGACCCGGTTGCTGCTGCCACCTGGTGATGTAGAGTGTAGAGTGTCTGTGGTAGTGGATGGCTAACAGGGAGAACGCCTGACCCGGTTGCTGATGCCACCTGGTGATGTAGAGTGTAGTGTGTCTGTGGTAGTTGATGGCTAACGGGGAGAGCACCTCACCCGGTTGCTGCTGCCACCTGGGTATGTAGAGTGTCTGTGGTAGTGGCTGGCTAACGGGGAGACCACCTGACCCGGTTGCTGCTGCCATCTGGGGATGTAGAGTGTAGAGTGTCTGTGGTAGTGGATGACTACCTCGGCTCCTAAAACTGACCTATTTCATAGCAAAGGCTAAAAGTCAATGGGTGAAAAAAATTCAGTGGGTTGTTTGATGCAATAATCAAAGCCATGTTGCCATCTTCATGCTCTGCATATTGCTTCCTTGTGTGCTTAGATAAACAAATTGCTTGTTCGGTTGATCTCAGTTGTGTTGTTGCTAAACCGTCGTCACCTTCTTTTCCCATGTTAGTGTTACATTTCTAGTATTAGTTGGCTACTATAACATGCATATTACGGTTCTTTACAGAACGTAGGTTTGTGAATAGATATTTAAGGACATAGGTGCGGACAGTTCTAGTTGTGTCTAACTGGGTCAACCCAAAAAGTTAGAAAACCCTGGTTCTAAAGGGTTAAACAGTCCAAAGGCAGAGGAAGGCGCCAAACAGCCTATTCTCCTCTCTCTCCTCTCTCTCCCCTCTCTCCTCTCTCCTCTCTCCCACGTTGGATTAAAGGAAGCTAGAGTAGGGGATGGAAATGGAACTCTTTATTAAAGACCGCTCGCTTCCTCAGGAGTCACTGTCCCTCGGGAAACAATCTTGTCGTGTTCATTTTTGATACGATGCTCACACACAGCCATGACTCTCTACCCTGATCTCTGCATATTTAGAAATAGATGCAATAAATTAACTACAATAGACAGGATGTACAATATACAGGGTACAGATGTAGGATCTTAATTTGATCACCCTGTTGCAGGGGAACAGGACATTTTAAATTTGTAGTGTATTTGACATTTTTAAATGCTTCTGAAGTTTGTAATTTCAACTTTGAAATTTCAGACTTGATTTTCCCTTACAAATATACACTACCATTCAAAAGTTTGGGGTCACTTAGAAATGTCCTCTTTACTGAAAGAAAAGCACATTTTTTTTGTCCATTAAAATAACATCAAATTGATAATTTCCAGAAACACAGTGTAGACATTGATAATGTTGTAAATGACTATTGTAGCTGGAAACAGCACATTTTTTATGGAATATCTACATAGGCGTACAGAGGCCCATTATCAGCAACCATCACTGTTCCAATGGCACATTGTGTTAGCTAATCCAAGTTTATAATTTTAAAAAGGCTAATTGATCATTAGAAAACACTTTTGTAATTATGTTAGCACAGCTGAAAACTGTTGTGCTCATTAAAGAACCAATAGTGGCAGGTAGCCTAGTGGTTAGAGCATTGGGCCAGTAACTGAAAGGTTGCTACATCAAATCCCTGAGCTGACAAGGTAAAAATCTGTCGTTCTACCCCTGAACAAGGCAGTTAACCCACTGATCCTAGGCTGTCATTGTGAATAAGAATTTGTTCTTAACTGACTTGCCAAGTTAAATAAACTGCCCTTCTTTAGACTAGTTGAGTATCTGGAGCATCAGCATTTGTGGGTTTGATTACAGACTCAAAATGGCCAGAAACAAAGACCTTTCTTCTGAAACTCGTCAGTCTATTCTTGTTCTGAGAAATTAAGGCTATTCCACGCGAGAAACTGCCAAGTACTGAAGATCTCGTACAACGCTGTGTACTACTCCCTTCACCGTATAGCGGAAACGGGCTCTAACCAGAATAGAAAGAGGAGTGGGAGGCCCCGGTGCACAACTGAGAAAGAGGACAAGTACATTAGAATGTCTAGTTTGAGAAACAGACGCCTCACAAGTCCTCAACGGGCAGCTTCATTAAATAGTACCTGCAAAACACAACGTCAACAGTGAAGAGGCGACTCCGGGATGCTGGCCTTCTAGGCAGAGTTCCTCTGTCCAGTGTCTGTGTTATTTTGCCCATCTTAATCTTTTCTTTTTATTGGCCAGTCTGAGATAAGTATTTTTCTTTGCAACTCTGCCTAGAAGGCCAGCATCCCAAATGTAATGGTTTTACTGTAAATGATCACAAGGAAACTAATTCAATACCCAGAGGGATATCCATTTTTATACAGATTTATGGCTGACTCATAGTCTTTGTTCACTCAAACCTTATAAGACATTGCACAACACCACATATTCTCACAAATGTACAATCTCATATGAACAATGTTTTTGAATGGTATCCGTCAAAAAGACCAGAACAGGGTTATGAATGTTTCCGCAGTGAACATGCTCTTAAAACCTTCAGACATTCCAGTCCCTCAGGGATCATATCAAATCAAATGTTGTTAGTCACATGCGCCGAATACAACAGGTGTAGATCAAGTGTTTTTGTGCTGGTCAAGGGCAGTCAAGTCTGGAGTGAACCAAGGGCTATATCTGTTCTTATTTCAAAATGTTTTGAAAGGGGCATGCTTATTTAAGATGGTGAGGAAAGCACTTTTAAAGAACAACCAGGTATCCTCTACTAACGGGGTGAGGTCCATATCCTTCCAGGATACCCGGGCCAGGTCGATTAGAAAGGCCTGCTCGCAGAAGTGTTTTAGGGAGCGTTTGTCAGTGATGAGGGGTGGTCGTTTGACCACGGACCCATAACGGACGCAGGCAATGAGGCAGTGATCGCTGAGATCCTGGTTGAAAACAGCAGAGGTGTATTTAGAGGGCAAGTTGGTCAGGATGATATCTGTGAGGGTGCCCATGTTAACGGATTTGGGGTTGTACCTGGTAGGTTCCTTGATCATTTGAGTGAGATTGAGAGCATCTAGCTTAGATTGTAGGACGGCCGGGGTGTTAACCATATCCTAGTTTAGGTCACCTAGCAGTAAACTCGGACAATTAGATGGCGGGGGAAATCAATTCACATATGGTGTCCAGGGCACAGCTGGGAACTAAGGTGGGGGGGGGGGGGTCTATAACAAGCAGCAACAGTGAGGGACTTATTTCTGGGGAGAGGGATCTTTAAAAGTAGAAGCTCAAACTGTTTGGGCATAGACCTGGATAGTATGACAGAACTCTGAAGGCTATCTCTACAGTAGATTGCAATTCCGCCCCCTTTAGCAGTTCTGTCTTGAAGGAAAATGTTGTAATTGGGGATGGAAATTTCAGAATTTTTGGTGACCTGATGTTTGAGGTTAGGGTTCTGAGAGGGTAAATGCTAGGTCTGTTTGAGGTTAGGGTTCTGAGAATGTAAATGCTAGGTCTGTTCGAGGTTAGGATTCTGAGAGGGTAACTGCTAGGTCTAATGTTTGAGGTTAGGGTTCTGAGAATGTAAATGCTAGGTCTGTTTGAGGTTAGGATTCTGAGAGGGTAACTGCTAGGTCTAATGTTTGAGGTTAGGGTTCTGGGAATGTAAATGCTAGGTCTAATGTTTAATGTTAGGGTTCTGGGAGAGTAAATGCTAGGTCTAATGTTTGAGGTTAGGATTCTGAGAATGTAAATGCTAGGTCTAATGTTTGAGGTTAGGGTTCTTAAAGGGTAATTGCTAGGTCTGTACCTTAACGTAAGTTCTATGCGGAGAGTGGGGTACATGGCTAAAGTGCAAACCGATAATTCATTTTCGAATTGGTCAGGCTGTCAATGGGATGCTTAGTCTCTCCCATGGGGGAAGGTCAGGTGGCAAACAAGTCAGGCTGCTCAGCTGATTGGTTGACATACTGTAAACTGAGAAAATATGTGACTAAATTTAACAGAACAATAAGAAATGGTGTTACTAAAACAAGGTAAATGACATAAATAATCATGGAAAAAGACATTGAAGCACTATAACTTATATTATGGGCAGAGAACCCTATTCATCTCCATCGTTCACTGAAGTTGATGGGTCATTTATAACAAAACCTTTTGATATAAACAATCATTTCAATTACTATTTCAGTGGTATAGTGGACAAACAGGGAAGTGAAATGACAACAGTGAACCATCATAGTTGTGTATTGAAGATCTAATAATGAAAGAGAAGGATTTCTGTTTTGAATTTGGTAAAGTTTGAGTGGAAAAGGTGGGAAAACGATTGTTATCCACCAATAATGATAAGCCACCAGGTATAGACAACCTAGATGGAAAACTATTGGGAATGGTAGCAGACTGTATTACCACCAGGTATAGCCAACCTAGATGGAGAACTATTGGGAATGGTAGCAGACTGTATTACCACCAGGTATAGACAACCTAGATGGAGAACTATTGGGAATGGTAGCAGACTGTATTACCACCAGGTATAGACAACCTAGATGGAAAACTATTGGGAATGGTAGCAGACTGTATTACCACCAGGTATAGACAACCTAGATGGAGAACTATTGGGAATGGTAGCAGACTGTATTACCACCAGGTATAGACAACCTAGATGGAAAACTATTGGGAATGGTAGCAGACTGTATTACCACCAGGTATAGACAACCTAGATGGAAAACTATTGGGAATGGTAGCAGACTGTATTGACACCCTTATTTGCAATGTCTTTAACCAAAGTAAAGCACCCTTTGCTGGCTCTAACAGCCGACCAATCAGTTTGCTGCCTGTTCTTAGTAAACTGATGGAGAAAATTGTGTTTGAACAAACTACTGACTTTCAGCATGCCTATAGAGAAGGGCAACTCAACTTGTACTGCACTGACTCAGATGACTGTTGATTGGCCAAAATAAATGGATAATAAGATGATAGTTGGAGCTGTATTGTTAGATTTCAGTGCAATATTTTATGTTATTGATTATAATTTGATATTGATAAAAACTCACTTGTTATGGCTTTACATTACATGCTATCACATGGTTGGAGAGTTACTAAGCCAATAGAGCTCAAAGAGTATTCTTCAATGGAAGCTTCTCTGACATCAGATATGTACAGTGCGGTATCCCTCAGGGCAGTTGCCTTGGACCATTAATCTTCTCTATTTTTACAAATGATTTGCCACTTGTCTTACAAGAAGCTAAAATGACTATGTATGCTGATGATTGCACACGCTACGCATCAACACCTACAGCCAGTGAGCTCACTGAGACTCTTAACAAGGAGTTACAGTCCGTGTCAGAATGGGTCATTCAAAAATAAACTGGTCATGAATACCTCTAAATCAAAAGTATTGTATTTGGTTCAAAGCATTCTCTTAGACCTAAACCTCATCTGGAGTTGTGCATTGTAAGTAAGAATTTGTTCTTAACCGAATTGACTAGTTAAATAAAGCTTCAATAAAATAAATAAACAAATATTAGAGGGTGTGCCCATTGAACAAGTTGAACTACTAGGAGTAATCATGGTCAAGTCATATTGACAGAGTTGTTGTGAAGATGGGGAGAGTTACAGTGAGGGGAAAAAGTATTTGATCCCCTGCTGATTTTGTACGTTTGCCCACTGACAAAGAAATGATCAGTCTATAATTTTAATGGTAGGTTTAATTGAACAGTGAGAGACAGAATAACAACAAAAAAATCCAGAAAAACATGTCTGTTATAAAAATATGTTCTGCGTTTTTGACACAAAGATCACCTGTACTCGTTGTTCAGACTCTGTAATGTGGTCTGGTGGAGCAAAGAAAGACCTAGCAAAGCTGCAGCTGGCTCAAAACAGAGCAGCACGCCTTGTGCTTAACTGGCACACACGGTCTTTTTCAGAAACATTTTGTGTCTTGAAAATGCCTAAGCACTTGTATAATCTATTTGCATACACTTCAAACGGACGTACATTTCCCAACAGACACACAACTATGGGTTTCTTCACGGTACCCAAACCAAAAACAGATTTAATGCATCGCTCAGTTATGTATAGAGCCATGTCATCGTGTAATGCTCTGCCACCAGAGGTTACTCAGGCAAAAAGCAAGTTTAGCTTTAAAAAAGTATCACAGCTCCTCTCCTCTTTCTAAAGATCAAGTGTAACTGTGCTGTATATAAGAATATTAATATGTATATAGGAATATTGAGTAAATATTATTTTTGTTGTCTCTTGGTGTCTTTCCTATATTTAACTCATTCTTTTCATTATTATTTTTAATTTAATGTCCTTGTCTTCAGTATGACTGTACTGTACTTTGTCATATACAGTATTTGTACATTTTATGTGGACCCCAGGAAGAGTAGCTGCTGCGTGTGCAGTAGTTAATGGACCCCAGGAAGAGTAGCTGTTGCATGTGCAGTAGTTAATGGACCCCAGGATGAGTAGCTGTTGCATGTGCAGTAGTTAATGGACCCCAGGATGAGTAGCTGTTGCATGGGCAGTAGTTAATGGACCCCAGGGAGGGTAGCTGTTGCATGTGCAGTAGTTAATGGACCCCAGGATGAGTAGCTGTTGCATGTGCAGTAGTTAATGGACCCCAGGAAGAGTAGCTGTTGCATGTGCAGTAGTTAATGGACCCCAGGAAGAGTAGCTGTTGCATGTACAGTAGTTAATGGACCCCAGGAAGAGTAGCTGTTGCATGTGCAGTAGTTAATGGACCCCAGGATGAGTAGCTGTTGCATGTGCAGTAGTTAATGGACCCCAGGAAGAGTAGCTGTTGCATGTACAGTAGTTAATGGACCCCAGGAAGAGTAGCTGTTGCATGTACAGTAGTTAATGGACCCCAGGGAGGGTAGCTGCTAAATTTGCAGTAGTTAATGGACCCCAGGAAGGGTAGCTGCTAAATTTGCAGTAGCTAATGGGGATCCTAATAAACTCAACTATGTCACAGCATCCCCTACTGGTGACTGAAGAGTGAAGAGAGATCCCCTGTATAACTCCTTCCAACACCGCCCCCCCCCCCCCCCAACCCATCTTCCCAGCCGCACAGCAAAATATCCTCATTGTCTACAATCACCCTGAACACATATTCAGGAGGAACGAATTGCTTTCTGCTAAGCCGATTATCCATGTGGACATATTCCGATAAATGTTTGTGGAATAGTACAGAGCTGTTTCTACAATAGCAGCTGTACTGGGTAGCAGGGCGACAATACAAGCACTCAGTGCTGTAGCTCTCTAAAATAATTAGTGTTCACTCCTCGCTCGTATCTCCACTCACTCTTCAGTCTCATCTTCAGTATACCACTCGCTGAGTTTCCCATATTAGCTCTCTGCTTCAACTCTTAGGGGAGATCTCCTTCGGGAAGGGGGAAGGAAGGGGGTGGGGGTAGGAGGGATACTCAGCCCTCAGAGACCTGACAGTTTACTGTAATAGAATCGTGTGTGGTGAAAGTGAAATGTAATAGAATCGTGTGTGGTGAAAGTAAGGGGAGACAGAGGGATGAGCTTAGCAAACCCCTTGGGTAGCATTTTATGGTTCACTCAGTTCTGTGAAGGCGATGAGACTGGGTAGTAGGTATTGAGACAGGCAGCGTTTCTCACACACATACAGTAGATAAATGTGATTCCCTCCCACCCCCCCAGGGAACACTAATGAGGTGATTAAAATGAATGGGGAAATAATTTATGCTCCTGAGAAAGGATACATTTTCCAGGTTCAATGTCTTGAGCATCTGCTTAATGTATAAACACTTAATAATCATTACATTTACATTTTAGTCAGTTAGCAGACGCTCTTATCTAGAGGAGTCAGTGCATACATTTTCATATTGTCTTGTCATTAGTCTTGTTTGAATATTCTACACTGTAGTTAACACTGAACCTGCATTAGTACATTGTACTGTATGTGCACAACAACCAACTGCATAGGAATTAGGGGCCCTTATTGTAAAATAACAACCAACTGCATAGGTATTAGGAGCCCTTATTGTAAAATAACAACCAACTGCATAGGAATTAGGGGCCCTTATTGTAAAATAACAACCAACTGCATAGGTATTAGGAGCCCTTATTGTAAAATAACAACCAACTGCATAGGTATTAGGAGCCCTTATTGTAAAATAACAACCAACTGAATAGGTATTAGGAGCCCTTATTGTAAAATAACAACCAACTGCATAGGTATTAGGAGCCCTTATTGTAAAATAACAACCAACTGAATAGGTATTAGGAGCCCTTATCGTAAAATAAAAACCAACTGCATAGGTATTAGGAGCCCTTATTGTAAAATAAAAACCAACTGCATAGGTATTAGGAGCCCTTATTGTAAAATAACAACCAACTGCATAGGTATTAGGAGCCCTTATTGTAAAATAACAACCAACTGCATAGGTATTAGGAGCCCTTATTGTAAAATAACAACCAACTGAATAGGTATTAGGAGCCCTTATTGTAAAATAACAACCAACTGCATAGGTATTAGGAGCCCTTATTGTAAAATAACAACCAACTGAATAGGTATTAGGAGCCCTTATTGTAAAATAAAAACCAACTGCATAGGTATTAGGAGCCCTTATCGTAAAATAACAACCAACTGCATAGGTATTAGGAGCCCTTATTGTAAAATAACAACCAACTGCATAGGTATTAGAAGCCCTTATTGTAAAATAACAACCAACTGCATAGGTATTAGGAGCCCTTATCGTAAAATAACAACCAACTGCATAGGTATTAGGAGCCCTTATTGTAAAATAAAAACCAACTGCATAGGTATTAGGAGCCCTTATCGTAAAATAACAACCAACTGCATAGGTATTAGGAGCCCTTATTGTAAAATAACAACCAACTGCATAGGTATTAGGAGCCCTTATTGTAAAATAACAACCAACTGCATAGGTATTAGGAGCCCTTATTGTAAAGCGGGACTGAAGAAACACTTTGTAGGTCTGTAACGTGATGGTATTGTCAATATCAGCGGTACGCTTTTATTTTGAAAGTCATACTTTTATTCTGACATGCTCTGCCGACTACGCCAGTTATAAGATGGGTAAAAACCCTATGCTTTCACGGCCAACAGTCATACTCCTTCACAATGGAAGATATCTGTGAGAAATAGATGAAAAACCAAACGAACCAACATGAAGCCGATGATGTATTATCCATGTTATACGTCACATAAAGGGCCCCGTTTAAACCACGGAGGGCCAATTAGTCTCAACAAAGGCAACAGTAAAGCCACACAAACGCAGCCAATGAACACCAACAAAGTGTTTCAGATCCAATGACCTTTCAGACTCAGGCCTCATTATGGGCAGCTGCAGCCCCTTTGATATTCATGGTTATGTTTTGTTTGCTTTTTTTTCCACCGCCAAAAATGTTGTCGGAACAAACGTGATTATCTGTTTTCTTTCAGGGCAACTCATCACACTCACTATGTTCATTTATGCAGTGTACCGCTGATGATATCTCGTGAATTTACATGACGTGGATTTTAAAGGTCAAAACAAACGATCAAACAAGTCTTGTCTAATTGCCCCAAAAGGACATGTAGACCACATAAGTAGAATGACTAGTATTTTCACGTTCTGACCTTAGTTCCTTTGTTATGTCTTTGTTTTAGTATGGTCAGGGAGTGAGTTGGGTGGGTTGTCTATGTTCGTTTTTCTGTAATTTGGGATTTCTGTTTTCGGCCTAGTATGGTTCTCAACCAGAGGCAGCTGTCAATCGTTGTCCCTGATTGAGAATCATACTTAGGTAGCCTGGTTTCCCATTTGAGTTGTGGGTGTTTGTCTTCCGTGTCAGTGTGTGTTACCACACGGGACTGTTTCGTTTATTCAAGTTTATTGTTTTGTTCCAGTGTTCTGTTGTGTTTGATTAAACATTATGGACACTTATCACGCTGCACATTGGTCCTCCGATCCTTTTCGCTACTCCTCCTTAGAAGAGGAGGACGAGATCCGTTACAAGTATAATGACCAGTATAATGACTAGTATAATGACCAGTAGAATGACCAGTATTATGACTAGTAGAATGACCAGTATAATGACTAGTATAATGACTAGTAGAATGACCAGTATAATGACTAGTATAATGACCAGTATAATGACTAGTATAATGACCAGTATAATGACCAGTATAATGACTAGTATAATGACTAGTATAATGACTAGTATAATGACCAGTATAATGACTAGTATAATGACTAGTATAATGACCAGTATCATGACCAGTATAATGACTAGTATAATGACTAGTATAATGACCAGTATAATGACTAGTATAATGACCAGTATAATGACCAGTATAATGACTAGTATAATGACCAGTATAATGACTAGTATAATGACCAGTATAATGACCAGTATAATGACCAGTATAATGACCAGTATAATGACTAGTATAATGACCAGTATAATGACCAGTATAATGACCAGTATAATGACCAGTATAGTGACTAGTAGAATGACCAGTATAATGACTAGTAGAATGAACAGTAGAATGACCAGTAAATTGACCAGTATAATGACCAGTATAATGACCAGTATAATGACTAGTATAATGACCAGTATAGTGACTAGTAGAATGACCAGTATAATGACTAGTATAATGACTAGTATAATGACCAGTATAATGACCAGTATAATGACCAGTATAATGACTAGTATAATGACCAGTATAATGACTAGTATAATGACCAGTATAATGACCAGTATAATGACTAGTATAATGACCAGTATAATGACCAGTATAATGACCAGTATAATGACCAGTATAATGACTAGTAGAATGACCAGTAGAATGACCAGTAAATTGACCAGTATAATGACCAGTATAATGACCAGTATAATGACTAGTATAATGACCAGTATAGTGACTAGTAGAATGACCAGTAGAATGACTAGTATAATGACTAGTATAATGACCAGAAGAATGACTAGTATAATGACTAGTATAATGACTAGTATAATGACTAGTATAATGACCAGTATAATGACTAGTATAATGACTAGTATAATGACTAGTATAATGACCAGTATAATGACCAGTATAATGACTAGTATAATGACCAGTATAATGACTAGTATAATGACCAATATAATGACCAGTATAATGACTAGTATAATGACTAGTATAATGACCAGTATAATGACTAGTATAATGACCAGTATAATGACTAGTATAATGACCAGTATAATGACCAGTATAATGACTAGTATAATGACCAGTATAATGACCAGTATAATGACCAGTATAATGACCAGTATAATGACTAGTAGAATGACCAGTAGAATGACCAGTAAATTGACCAGTATAATGACCAGTATAATGACCAGTATAATGACTAGTATAATGACCAGTATAGTGACTAGTAGAATGACCAGTAGAATGACTAGTATAATGACTAGTATAATGACCAGAAGAATGACTAGTATAATGACTAGTATAATGACTAGTATAATGACTAGTATAATGACCAGTATAATGACTAGTATAATGACTAGTATAATGACTAGTATAATGACCAGTATAATGACCAGTATAATGACTAGTATAATGACCAGTATAATGACTAGTATAATGACCAATATAATGACCAGTATAATGACTAGTATAATGACTAGTATAATGACCAGTATAATGACTAGTATAATGACTAGTATAATGACTAGTATAATGACCGGTATAATGACCAGTATAATGACCAGTATAATGACTAGTATAATGACTAGTATAATGACTAGTAGAATGACCAGTATAATGACTAGTATAATGACTAGTATAATGACCAGTATAATGACTAGTATAATGACTAGTATAATGACTAGTAGAATGACTAGTATAATGACTAGTATAATGACTAGTATAATGACTAGTATAATGACCAGTATAATGACTAGTATAATGACCAGTAGAATGACCAGTATAATGACCAGTATAATGACCAGTATAATGACCAGTATAATGACCAGTATAATGACCAGTATAATGACTAGTATAATGACTAGTATAATGACCAGTAGAATGACTAGTATAATGACCAGTAGAATGACCAGTATAATGACTAGTATAATGACTAGTATAATGACTAGTATAATGACCAGTATAATGACTAGTATAATGACCAGTAGAATTACCAGTATAATGACTAGTACAATGACTAGTATAATGACCAGTATAATGACCAGTATAATGACTAGTATAATGACCAGTATAATGACCAGTATAATGACCAGTATAATAACTAGTATAATGACCAGTAGAATGACCAGTATAATGACTAGCAGAATGACTAGTATAATGACCAGTATAATGACTAGTATAATGACCAGTATAATGACCAGTATAATGACCAGTATAATGACTAGTATAATGACCAATATAATGACTAGTATAATGACCAGTATAATGACTAGTATAATGACTAGTATAATGACCAGTATAATGACTAGTATAATGACCAGTAGAATGACCAGTATAATGACCAGTATAATGACTAGTATAATGACCAGTATAATGACTAGTATAATGACCAATATAATGACTAGTATAATGACCAGTATAATGACCAGTATAATGACCAGTATAATGACTAGTATAATGACTAGTATAATGACCAGTATAATGACCAGTATAATGACTAGTATAATGACCAGTATAATGACTAGTATAATGACTAGTATAATGACCAGTATAATGACTAGTATAATGACCAGTAGAATGACCAGTATAATGACCAGTATAATGACCAGTATAATGACCAGTATAATGACCAGTATAATGACTAGTATAATGACTAGTATAATGACCAGTATAATGACTAGTATAATGACTAGTATAATGACTAGTATAATGACTAGTATAATGACCAGTAGAATGACTAGTATAATGACCAGTATAATGACTAGTATAATGACTAGTATAATGACCAGTATAATGACTAGTATAATGACTAGTATAATGACCAGTATAATGACTAGTATAATGACCAGTAGAATGACCAGTAGAATGACCAGTATAATGACTAGTATAATGACTAGTATAATGACTAGTATAATGACCAATATAATGACTAGTATAATGACCAGTATAATGACCAGTATAATGACCAGTATAATGACTAGTATAATGACTAGTATAATGACCAGTATAATGACCAGTAGAATGACCAGTATAATGACTAGTATAATGACCAGTATAATGACCAGTAGAATGACCAGTATAATGACTAGTATAATGACCAGTAGAAGACCAGTATAATGACTAGCAGAATGACTAGTATAATGACCAGTATAATGACTAGTATAATGACCAGTATAATGACCAGTATAATGACTCGTATAATGACTAGTATAATGACCAGTATAATGACTAGCAGAATGACTAGTATAATGACCAGTATAATGACCAGTAGAATGACCAGTATAATGACCAGTAGAATGACCAGTATAATGACTAGTATAATGACCAGTATAATTACCAGTATAATGACTAGCAGAATGACTAGTATAATGACCAGTATAATGACCAGTAGAATGACCAGTATAATGACCAGTAGAATGACCAGTATAATGACCAGTATAATGACTAGTATAATGACTAGTATAATGACTAGTATAATGACCAGTATATAATGACCAGTATAATGACTAGTAGAATGACCAGTATAATGACCAGTATAATGACTAGCAGAATGACTAGTATAATGACCAGTTTAATTAATAGTATAATGACTAGTACAATGACCAGTATAATGACTAGCAGAATGACCAGTATAATGACTAGCAGAATGACCACTATAATGACTAGCAGAATGACCAGTATAATGACTAGTAGAATGACTAGTATAATGACCAGTATAATGACCAGTATAATGACTAGTATAATGACTAGTATAATGACCAGTATAATGACTAGTAGAATGACCAGTATAATGACCAGTATAATGACTAGCAGAATGACTAGTATAATGACCAGTATAATGACTAGTATAAGGACCAGTATATAATGACCAGTATAATGACTAGCAGAATGACTAGTATAATGACTAGTATAATGACCAGTAGAATGACCAGTATTATGACTAGTATAATGACTAGTATAATGACCAGTATTATGACTAGTAGAATGACTAGTATAATGACCAGTATAATGACTAGTATAATGACTAGTATAATGACTAGTATAATGACCAGTAGAATGACCAGTATTATGACTAGTATAATGACTAGTATAATGACTAGTATAATGACTAGTATAATGACTAGTATAATGACCAATATAATGACTAGTATAATGACCAGTATAATGACCAGTATAATGACCAGTATAATGACTAGTATAATGACTAGTATAATGACCAGTATAATGACCAGTAGAATGACCAGTATAATGACTAGTATAATGACCAGTATAATGACCAGTAGAATGACCAGTATAATGACTAGTATAATGACCAGTAGAAGACCAGTATAATGACTAGCAGAATGACTAGTATAATGACCAGTATAATGACTAGTATAATGACCAGTATAATGACCAGTATAATGACTCGTATAATGACTAGTATAATGACCAGTATAATGACTAGCAGAATGACTAGTATAATGACCAGTATAATGACCAGTAGAATGACCAGTATAATGACCAGTAGAATGACCAGTATAATGACTAGTATAATGACCAGTATAATTACCAGTATAATGACTAGCAGAATGACTAGTATAATGACCAGTATAATGACCAGTAGAATGACCAGTATAATGACCAGTAGAATGACCAGTATAATGACCAGTATAATGACTAGTATAATGACTAGTATAATGACTAGTATAATGACCAGTATATAATGACCAGTATAATGACTAGTAGAATGACCAGTATAATGACCAGTATAATGACTAGCAGAATGACTAGTATAATGACCAGTTTAATTAATAGTATAATGACTAGTACAATGACCAGTATAATGACTAGCAGAATGACCAGTATAATGACTAGCAGAATGACCACTATAATGACTAGCAGAATGACCAGTATAATGACTAGTAGAATGACTAGTATAATGACCAGTATAATGACCAGTATAATGACTAGTATAATGACTAGTATAATGACCAGTATAATGACTAGTAGAATGACCAGTATAATGACCAGTATAATGACTAGCAGAATGACTAGTATAATGACCAGTATAATGACTAGTATAAGGACCAGTATATAATGACCAGTATAATGACTAGCAGAATGACTAGTATAATGACTAGTATAATGACCAGTAGAATGACCAGTATTATGACTAGTATAATGACTAGTATAATGACCAGTATTATGACTAGTAGAATGACTAGTATAATGACCAGTATAATGACTAGTATAATGACTAGTATAATGACTAGTATAATGACCAGTAGAATGACCAGTATTATGACTAGTATAATGACTAGTATAATGACCAGTATTATGACTAGTAGAATGACTAGTATAATGACCAGTATAATGACTAGTATAATGACTAGTATAATGACTAGTATAATGACTAGTATAATGACTAGTATAATGACCAGTATAATGACCAGTATAATGACTAGTATAATGACCAGTATAATGACTAGTATAATGACTAGTATAATGACTAGTATAATGACCAGTAGAATGACTAGTATAATGACTAGTATAATGACTAGTATAATGACCAGTAGAATGACTAGTAGAATGACTAGTATAATGACCAGTATAATGACCAGTATAATGACTAGTAGAATGACTAGTATAATGACCAGTATAATGACCAGTATAATGACTAGTATAATGACTAGTATAATGACCAGTATTATGACTAGTATAATGACTAGCAGAATGACTAGTATAATGACCAGTATAATGACTAGTAGAATGACCAGTATAATGACCAGTATAATGACTAGCAGAATGACTAGTATAATGACTAGTATAATGACCAGTAGAATGACCAGTATTATGACTAGTATAATGACTAGTATAATGACCAGTATTATGACTAGTAGAATGACTAGTATAATGACCAGTATAATGACTAGTATAATGACTAGTATAATGACTAGTATAATGACCAGTAGAATGACCAGTATTATGACTAGTATAATGACCAGTATAATGACCAGTATAATGACCAGTATAATGACCAGTATAATGACTAGTATAATGACCAGTATAATGACCAGTATAATGACCAGTATAATGACTAGTATAATGACCAGTATAATGACTAGTATAATGACCAATATAATGACTAGTATAATGACCAGTATAATGACCAGTATAATGACCAGTATAATGACTAGTATAATGACTAGTATAATGACCAGTATAATGACCAGTATAATGACTGGTATAATGACCAGTATAATGACTAGTATAATGACTAGTATAATGACCAGTATAATGACTAGTATAATGACCAGTAGAATGACCAGTATAATGACCAGTATAATGACCAGTATAATGACCAGTATAATGACTAGTGTAATGACTAGTATAATGACTAGTATAATGACCAGTAGAATGACTAGTATAATGACCAGTATAATGACTAGTATAATGACTAGTATAATGACCAGTATAATGACTAGTATAATGACCAGTATAATGACTAGTATAATGACTAGTATAATGACTAGTATAATGACTAGTATAATGACCAGTAGAATGACTAGTATAATGACCAGTATAATGACTAGTATAATGACTAGTATAATGACCAGTATAATGACTAGTATAATGACTAGTATAATGACCAGTATAATGACTAGTATAATGACCAGTAGAATGACCAGTAGAATGACCAGTATAATGACCAGTATAATGACTAGTATAGTGACCAGTATAATGACCAGTATAATGACCAGTATAATGACTAGTATAATGACCAGTATAATGACTAGTATAATGACCAATATAATGACTAGTATAATGACCAGTATAATGACCAGTATAATGACCAGTATAATGACTAGTATAATGACTAGTATAATGACCAGTATAATGACCAGTATAATGACTGGTATAATGACCAGTATAATGACTAGTATAATGACTAGTATAATGACCAGTATAATGACTAGTATAATGACCAGTAGAATGACCAGTATAATGACCAGTATAATGACCAGTATAATGACCAGTATAATGACTAGTGTAATGACTAGTATAATGACTAGTATAATGACCAGTAGAATGACTAGTATAATGACCAGTATAATGACTAGTATAATGACTAGTATAATGACCAGTATAATGACTAGTATAATGACCAGTATAATGACTAGTATAATGACTAGTATAATGACTAGTATAATGACTAGTATAATGACCAGTAGAATGACTAGTATAATGACCAGTATAATGACTAGTATAATGACTAGTATAATGACCAGTATAATGACTAGTATAATGACTAGTATAATGACCAGTATAATGACTAGTATAATGACCAGTAGAATGACCAGTAGAATGACCAGTATAATGACTAGTATAATGACTAGTATAATGACTAGTATAATGACCAATATAATGACTAGTATAATGACCAGTATAATGACCAGTATAATGACCAGTATAATGACTAGTATAATGACTAGTATAATGACCAGTATAATGACCAGTAGAATGACCAGTATAATGACTAGTATAATGACCAGTATAATGACCAGTAGAATGACCAGTATAATGACTAGTATAATGACCAGTAGAAGACCAGTATAATGACTAGCAGAATGACTAGTATAATGACCAGTATAATGACTAGTATAATGACCAGTATAATGACCAGTATAATGACTCGTATAATGACTAGTATAATGACCAGTATAATGACTAGCAGAATGACTAGTATAATGACCAGTATAATGACCAGTAGAATGACCAGTATAATGACCAGTAGAATGACCAGTATAATGACTAGTATAATGACCAGTATAATTACCAGTATAATGACTAGCAGAATGACTAGTATAATGACCAGTATAATGACCAGTAGAATGACCAGTATAATGACCAGTAGAATGACCAGTATAATGACCAGTATAATGACTAGTATAATGACTAGTATAATGACTAGTATAATGACCAGTATATAATGACCAGTATAATGACTAGTAGAATGACCAGTATAATGACCAGTATAATGACTAGCAGAATGACTAGTATAATGACCAGTTTAATTAATAGTATAATGACTAGTACAATGACCAGTATAATGACTAGCAGAATGACCAGTATAATGACTAGCAGAATGACCACTATAATGACTAGCAGAATGACCAGTATAATGACTAGTAGAATGACTAGTATAATGACCAGTATAATGACCAGTATAATGACTAGTATAATGACTAGTATAATGACCAGTATAATGACTAGTAGAATGACCAGTATAATGACCAGTATAATGACTAGCAGAATGACTAGTATAATGACCAGTATAATGACTAGTATAATGACCAGTATATAATGACCAGTATAATGACTAGCAGAATGACTAGTATAATGACTAGTATAATGACCAGTAGAATGACCAGTATTATGACTAGTATAATGACTAGTATAATGACCAGTATTATGACTAGTAGAATGACTAGTATAATGACCAGTATAATGACTAGTATAATGACTAGTATAATGACTAGTATAATGACCAGTAGAATGACCAGTATTATGACTAGTATAATGACTAGTATATTGACCAGTATTATGACTAGTAGAATGACTAGTATAATGACCAGTATAATGACTAGTATAATGACTAGTATAATGACTAGTATAATGACCAGTATAATGACCAGTATAATGACTAGTATAATGACCAGTATAATGACTAGTATAATGACTAGTATAATGACTAGTATAATGACCAGTAGAATGACTAGTATAATGACTAGTATAATGACTAGTATAATGACCAGTAGAATGACTAGTAGAATGACTAGTATAATGACCAGTATAATGACCAGTATAATGACTAGTAGAATGACTAGTATAATGACCAGTATAATGACCAGTATAATGACTAGTATAATGACTAGTATAATGACCAGTATTATGACTAGTATAATGACTAGCAGAATGACTAGTATAATGACCAGTATAATGACTAGTAGAATGACCAGTATAATGACCAGTATAATGACTAGCAGAATGACTAGTATAATGACTAGTATAATGACCAGTAGAATGACCAGTATTATGACTAGTAGAATGACTAGTATAATGACCAGTATAATGACTAGTATAATGACTAGTATAATGACTAGTATAATGACCAGTAGAATGACCAGTATTATGACTAGTATAATGACCAGTATAATGACCAGTATAATGACCAGTATAATGACCAGTATAATGACTAGTATAATGACCAGTATAATGACCAGTATAATGACTAGTATAATGACCAGTATAATGACCAGTATAATGACTAGTATAATGACCAGTATAATGACCAGTATAATGACTAGTATAATGACTAGTATAATGACCAGTATAATGACTAGTATAATGACCAGTATAATGACTAGTATAATGACTAGTATAATGACCAGTATAATGATTTGTATAATGACTAATATAATGACCAGTATAATGACCAGTATAATGACTAGTATAATGACCAGTATAATGACCAATATAATGACCAGTATAATGACCAGTATTATGACTAGTATAATGACCAGTATAATGACCAGTATAATGACCAGTATAATGACTAGTATAATGACCAGTATAATGACTAGTATAATGACTAGTATAATGACCAGTATAATGACTAGTAGAATGACTAGTATAATGACTAGTATAATGACCAGTATAATGACTAGTATAATGACCAGTATAATGACTAGTATAATGACTAGTATAATGACCAGTATAATGACTAGTATAATGACTAGTATAATGACTAGTATAATGACTAGTATAATGACCAGTATAATGACCAGTATAATGACCAGTATAATGACTAGTATAATGACTAGTATAATGACCAGTATAATGACTAGTATAATGACTAGTATAATGACCAGTATAATGACTAGTATAATGACCAGTAGAATGACCAGTAGAATGACCAGTAGAATGACCAGTATAATGACTAGTATAATGACTAGTATAATGACTGGTATAATGACCAGTAGAATGACCAGTATAATGACTAGCAGAATGACTAGTATAATGACCAGTAGAATGACCAGTATAATGACTAGTATAATGACCAGTATAATGACTAGTATAATGACCAGAATAATGACCAGTATAATGACTAGTATAATGACCAGTATAATGACTAGTATAATGACCAGTATAATGACTAGTATAATGACCAGTATAATGACTAGTATAATGACTAGTATAATGACTAGTATAATGACCAGTATAATGACCAGTATAATGACTAGTATAATGACCAGTATAATGACTAGTATAATGACTAGTATAATTACTAGTATAATGACCAGTAGAATGACTAGTATAATGACTAGTATATTGACTAGTATAATGACCAGTATAATGACTAGTAGAATGACTAGTATAATGACCAGTATAATGACCAGTATAATGACTAGTATAATGACTAGTATAATGACCAGTATAATGACCAGTATAATGACTAGTATAATGACTAGTATAATGACTAGTATAATGACTAGTATAATGACCGGTAGAATGACCAGTATTATGACTAGTATAATGACTAGCAGAATGACTAGTATAATGACTAGTATAATGACCAGTAGAATGACCAGTATTATGACTAGTATAATGACTAGTATAATGACCAGTATTATGACTAGTAGAATGACTAGTATAATGACCAGTATAATGACTAGTATAATGACTAGTATAATGACTAGTATAATGACCAGTAGAATGACCAGTATTATGACTAGTATAATGACCAGTATAATGACCAGTATAATGACCAGTATAATGACCAGTATAATGACTAGTATAATGACCAGTATAATGACCAGTATAATGACCAGTATAATGACTAGTATAATGACCAGTATAATGACCAGTATAATGACTAGTATAATGACCAGTATAATGACCAGTATAATGACTAGTATAATGACAAGTATAATGACTAGTATAATGACCAGTATAATGACCAGTATAATGACTAGTATAATGACTAGTATAATGACCAGTATAATGACTAGTATAATGACCAGTATAATGACTAGTATAATGACTAGTATAATGACCAGTATAATGATTTGTATAATGACTAATATAATGACCAGTATAATGACCAGTATAATGACTAGTATAATGACCAGTATAATGACCAATATAATGACCAGTATAATGACCAGTATTATGACTAGTATAATGACCAGTATAATGACCAGTATAATGACCAGTATAATGACTAGTATAATGACTAGTATAATGACCAGTATAATGACTAGTATAATGACTAGTATAATGACTAGTAGAATGACTAGTATAATGACTAGTATAATGACCAGTATAATGACTAGTATAATGACCAGTATAATGACTAGTATAATGACTAGTATAATGACCAGTATAATGACTAGTATAATGACTAGTATAATGACTAGTATAATGACTAGTATAATGACCAGTAGAATGACCAGTATAATGACCAGTATAATGACTAGTATAATGACTAGTATAATGACCAGTATAACGACTAGTATAATGACTAGTATAATGACCAGTATAATGACTAGTATAATGACCAGTAGAATGACCAGTAGAATGACCAGTAGAATGACCAGTATAATGACTAGTATAATGACTAGTATAATGACTGGTATAATGACCAGTAGAATGACCAGTATAATGACTAGCAGAATGACTAGTATAATGACCAGTAGAATGACCAGTATAATGACTAGTATAATGACCAGTATAATGACTAGTATAATGACCAGTATAATGACTAGTATAATGACCAGTATAATGACTAGTATAATGACCAGTATAATGACTAGTATAATGACTAGTATAATGACTAGTATAATGACCAGTAGAATGACCAGTATAATGACCAGTATAATGACTAGTATAATGACTAGTATTATGACCAGTATAATGACTAGTATAATGACTAGTATAATGACCAGTATAATGACTAGTATAATGACCAGTAGAATGACCAGTAGAATGACCAGTAGAATGACCAGTATAATGACTAGTATAATGACTAGTATAATGACTGGTATAATGACCAGTAGAATGACCAGTATAATGACTAGCAGAATGACTAGTATAATGACCAGTAGAATGACCAGTATAATGACTAGTATAATGACCAGTATAATGACTAGTATAATGACTAGCAGAATGACCAGTATAATGACCAGTAGAATGACTAGTATAATGACTAGTATAAAGACCAGTATAATGAATAGCAGAATGACCAGTATAATGACTAGCAGAATGACCACTATAATGACTAGCAGAATGACTAGTATAATGACTAGTATAATGACCAGTATAATGACTAGTATAATGACTAGTATAATGACTAGTATAATGACTAGTATAATGACCAGTAGAATGACCAGTATAATGACCAGTAGAATGACCAGTAGAATGACCAGTATAATGACTAGTATAATGACTAGTATAATGACTGGTATAATGACCAGTAGAATGACCAGTATATTGACTAGCAGAATGACTAGTATAATGACCAGTAGAATGACCAGTATAATGACTAGTATAATGACCAGTATAATGACTAGTATAATGACCAGTATAATGACCAGTATAATGACTAGTATAATGACCAGTATAATGACTAGTATAATGACCAGTAGAATGACCAGAATTATGACCAGTAGAATGACCAGTATTATGACCAGTATAATGACTAGTATAATGACTTGTATAATGACCAGTATAATGACTAGTATAATGACTAGTATAATGACCAGTATAATGACTAGTATAATGACCAGTAGAATGACCAGTAGAATGACCAGTAGAATGACCAGTATAATGACTAGTATAATGACTAGTATAATGACTGGTATAATGACCAGTAGAATGACCAGTATAATGACTAGCAGAATGACTAGTATAATGACCAGTAGAATGACCAGTATAATGACTAGTATAATGACCAGTATAATGACTAGTATAATGACTAGCAGAATGACCAGTATAATGACCAGTAGAATGACTAGTATAATGACTAGTATAATGAGCAGTATAATGACTAGCAGAATGACCAGTATAATGACTAGCATAATGACCACTATAATGACTAGCAGAATGACCAGTATAATGACCAGTAGAATGACTAGTATAATGACCAGTATAATGACCAGTATAATGACTAGTATAATGACTAGTATAATGACCAGTAGAATGACCAGTATAATGACTAGCAGAATGACTAGTATAATGACCAGTATAATGACCAGTATAATGACCAGTATAATGACTAGTATAATGACTAGTATAATGACCAGTATAATGACCAGTATAATGACCAGTATAATGACCAGTATTATGACTAGTAGAATGACTAGTATAATGACCAGTATAATGACTAGTATAATGACTAGTATAATGACCAGTATAATGACCAGTATAATGACCAGTATAATGACTAGTATAATGACCAGTATAATGACTAGTATAATGACTAGTATAATGACCAGTATAATGACTAGTATAATGACCAGTATAATGACTAGTATAATGACCAGTAGAATGACCAGTAGAATGACCAGTAGAATGACCAGTATAATGACTAGTATAATGACTAGTGTAATGACTGGTATAATGACCAGTAGAATGACCAGTATAATGACTAGCAGAATGACTAGTATAATGACCAGTAGAATGACCAGTATAATGACTAGTATAATGACCAGTATAATGACTAGTATAATGACTAGCAGAATGACCAGTATAATGACCAGTAGAATGACTAGTATAATGACTAGTATAATGACCAGTATAATGACTAGCAGAATGACCAGTATAATGACTAGCAGAATGACCACTATAATGACTAGCAGAATGACTAGTATAATGACTAGTATAATGACCAGTATAATGACTAGTATAATGACTAGTATAATGACTAGTATAATGACCAGTAGAATGACCAGTATAATGACCAGTAGAATGACCAGTAGAATGACCAGTATAATGACTAGTATAATGACTAGTATAATGACTGGTATAATGACTAGTATAATGACCAGTAGAATGACTAGTATAATGACCAGTAGAATGACCAGTATAATGACTAGTATAATGACTAGTATAATGACCAGTATAATGACTAGTATAATGACCAGTAGAATGACCAGTATAATGACCAGTATAATGACCAGTATAATGACCAGTATAATGACCAGTATAATGACTAGTATAATGACTAGTATAATGACCAGTAGAATGACTAGTATAATGACCAGTAGAATGACCAGTATAATGACTAGTATAATGACTAGTATAATGACTAGTATAATGACCAGTATAATGACTAGTATAATGACCAGTAGAATTACCAGTATAATGACTAGTACAATGACTAGTATAATGACCAGTATAATGACCAGTATAATGACTAGTATAATGACCAGTATAATGACCAGTATAATGACCAGTACAATAACTAGTATAATGACCAGTAGAATGACCAGTATAATGACTAGCAGAATGACTAGTATAATGACCAGTATAATGACTAGTATAATGACCAGTATAATGACCAGTATAATGACCAGTATAATGACTAGTATAATGACTAGTATAATGACCAGTATAATGACTAGTATAATGACTAGTATAATGACTAGTATAATGACTAGTATAATGACCAGTATAATGACTAGTATAATGACCAGTAGAATGACCAGTAGAATGACCAGTATAATGACTAGTATAATGACTAGTATAATGACTAGTATAATGACCAGTATAATGACTAGTATAATGACCAGTAGAATGACCAGTATAATGACCAGTATAATCACTAGTATAATGACCAGTATAATGACTAGTATAATGACCAATATAATGACTAGTATAATGACCAGTATAATGACCAGTATAATGACCAGTATAATGACTAGTATAATGACTAGTATAATGACCAGTATAATGACCAGTATAATGACTAGTATAATGACCAGTATAATGACTAGTATAATGACTAGTATAATGACCAGTATAATGACTAGTATAATGACCAGTAGAATGACTAGTATAATGACCAGTATAATGACCAGTATAATGACCAGTATAATGACCAGTATAATGACTAGTATAATGACTAGTATAATGACCAGTATAATGACTAGTATAATGACTAGTATAATGACTAGTATAATGACTAGTATAATGACCAGTAGAATGACTAGTATAATGACCAGTATAATGACTAGTATAATGACTAGTATAATGACCAGTATAATGACTAGTATAATGACCAGTATAATGACCAGTATAATGACCAGTAGAATGACCAGTATAATGACTAGTATAATGACCAGTATAATGACCAGTAGAATGACCAGTATAATGACTAGTATAATGACCAGTAGAAGACCAGTATAATGACTAGCAGAATGACTAGTATAATGACCAGTATAATGACTAGTATAATGACCAGTATAATGACCAGTATAATGACTCGTATAATGACTAGTATAATGACCAGTATAATGACTAGCAGAATGATTAGTATAATGACCAGTATAATGACCAGTAGAATGACCAGTATAATGACCAGTAGAATGACCAGTATAATGACTAGTATAATGACCAGTATAATTACCAGTATAATGACTAGCAGAATGACTAGTATAATGACCAGTATAATGACCAGTAGAATGACCAGTATAATGACCAGTAGAATGACCAGTATAATGACCAGTATAATGACTAGTATAATGACTAGTATACTGACTAGTATAATGACCAGTATATAATGACCAGTATAATGACTAGTAGAATGACCAGTATAATGACCAGTATAATGACTAGCAGAATGACTAGTATAATGACCAGTTTAATTAATAGTATAATGACTAGTATAATGACCAGTATAATGACTAGCAGAATGACCAGTATAATGACTAGCAGAATGACCACTATAATGACTAGCAGAATGACCAGTATAATGACTAGTAGAATGACTAGTATAATGACCAGTATAATGACCAGTATAATGACTAGTATAATGACTAGTATAATGACCAGTATAATGACTAGTAGAATGACCAGTATAATGACCAGTATAATGACTAGCAGAATGACTAGTATAATGACCAGTATAATGACTAGTATAATGACCAGTATATAATGACCAGTATAATGACTAGCAGTATGACTAGTATAATGACTAGTATAATGACCAGTAGAATGACCAGTATTATGACTAGTATAATGACTAGTATAATGACTAGTATAATGACCAGTATTATGACTAGTATAATGACTAGTATAATGACTAGTATAATGACCAGTAGAATGACCAGTATTATGACTAGTATAATGACTAGTATAATGACCAGTATTATGACTAGTAGAATGACTAGTATAATGACCAGTATAATGACTAGTATAATGACTAGTATAATGACTAGTATAATGACCAGTATAATGACCAGTATAATGACTAGTATAATGACCAGTATAATGACTAGTATAATGACTAGTATAATGACTAGTATAATGACCAGTAGAATGACTAGTATAATGACTAGTATAATGACTAGTATAATGACCAGTATAATGACTAGTAGAATGACTAGTATAATGACCAGTATAATGACCAGTATAATGACTAGTATAATGACCAGTATAATGACCAGTATAATGACCAGTATAATGACTAGTATAATGACTAGTATAATGACTAGTATAATGACCGGTAGAATGACCAGTATTATGACTAGTATAATGACTAGCAGAATGACTAGTATAATGACCAGTATAATGACTAGTAGAATGACCAGTATAATGACCAGTATAATGACTAGCAGAATGACTAGTATAATGACTAGTATAATGACCAGTAGAATGACCAGTATTATGACTAGTATAATGACTAGTATAATGACCAGTATTATGACTAGTAGAATGACTAGTATAATGACCAGTATAATGACTAGTATAATGACTAGTATAATGACTAGTATAATGACCAGTAGAATGACCAGTATTATGACCTGTATAATGACCAGTATAATGACCAGTATAATGACCAGTATAATGACCAGTATAATGACTAGTATAATGACCAGTATAATGACCAGTATAATGACCAGTATAATGACTAGTATAATGACCAGTATAATGACCAGTATAATGACTAGTATAATGACCAGTATAATGACCAGTATAATGACTAGTATAATGACCAGTATAATGACCAGTATAATGACTAGTATAATGACTAGTATAATGACCAGTATAATGACTAGTAGAATGACTAGTATAATGACTAGTATAATGACTAGTATAATGACCAGTATAATGACTAGTATAATGACCAGTATAATGACTAGTATAATGACTAGTATAATGACCAGTATAATGACTAGTATAATGACTAGTATAATGACTAGTATAATGACCAGTAGAATGACCAGTAGAATGACCAGTAGAATGACCAGTATAATGACTAGTATAATGACTAGTATAATGACTGGTATAATGACCAGTAGAATGACCAGTATAATGACCAGTATAATGACTAGCAGAATGACTAGTATAATGACTAGTATAATGACCAGTAGAATGACCAGTATAATGACCAGTATAATGACTAGCAGAATGACTAGTATAATGACTAGTATAATGACCAGTAGAATGACCAGTATTATGACTAGTATAATGACTAGTATAATGACTAGTATAATGACCAGTATAATGACTAGTAGAATGACTAGTATAATGACTAGTATAATGACTAGTATAATGACCAGTATAATGACTAGTATAATGACCAGTATAATGACTAGTATAATGACTAGTATAATGACCAGTATAATGACTAGTATAATGACTAGTATAATGACTAGTATAATGACTAGTATAATGACCAGTAGAATGACCAGTATAATGACCAGTATAATGACTAGTATAATGACTAGTATAATGACCAGTATAATGACTAGTATAATGACTAGTATAATGACCAGTATAATGACTAGTATAATGACCAGTAGAATGACCAGTAGAATGACCAGTAGAATGACCAGTATAATGACTAGTATAATGACTAGTATAATGACTGGTATAATGACCAGTAGAATGACCAGTATAATGACTAGCAGAATGACTAGTATAATGACCAGTAGAATGACCAGTATAATGACTAGTATAATGACCAGTATAATGACTAGTATAATGACCAGTATAATGACCAGTATAATGACTAGTATAATGACCAGTATAATGACTAGTATAATGACCAGTATAATGACTAGTATAATGACTAGTATAATGACTAGTATAATGACCAGTAGAATGACCAGTATAATGACCAGTATAATGACTAGTATAATGACTAGTATAATGACCAGTATAATGACTAGTATAATGACTAGTATAATGACCAGTATAATGACTAGTATAATGACCAGTATAATGACCAGTATAATGACTAGCAGAATGACTAGTATAATGACCAGTATAATGACTAGTATAATGACTAGTATAATGACTAGTATAATGACCAGTATAATGACTAGTATAATGACTAGTATAATGACTAGTATAATGACCAGTATAATGACCAGTATAATGACCAGTATAATGACCAGTATAATGACCAGTATAATGACCAGTATAATGACTAGTATAATGACTAGCAGAATGACCAGTATAATGACCAGTAGAATGACTAGTATAATGACTAGTATAATGACCAGTATAATGAATAGCAGAATGACCAGTATAATGACTAGCAGAATGACCACTATAATGACTAGCAGAATGACTAGTATAATGACTAGTATAATGACCAGTATAATGACTAGTATAATGACTAGTATAATGACTAGTATAATGACCAGTAGAATGACCAGTATAATGACCAGTAGAATGACCAGTAGAATGACCAGTATAATGACTAGTATAATGACTAGTATAATGACTGGTATAATGACCAGTAGAATGACCAGTATAATGACTAGCAGAATGACTAGTATAATGACCAGTAGAATGACCAGTATAATGGCTAGTATAATGACCAGTATAATGACTAGTATAATGACCAGTATAATGACCAGTATAATGACTAGTATAATGACCAGTATAATGACTAGTATAATGACTAGTATAATGACTAGTATAATGACCAGTAGAATGACCAGTACAATGACCAGTATAATGACTAGTATAATGACTTGTATAATGACCAGTATAATGACTAGTATAATGACTAGTATAATGACCAGTATAATGACTAGTATAATGACCAGTAGAATGACCAGTAGAATGACCAGAAGAGTGACCAGTATAATGACTAGTATAATGACTAGTATAATGACTGGTATAATGACCAGTAGAATGACCAGTATAATGACTAGCAGAATGACTAGTATAATGACCAGTAGAATGACCAGTATAATGACTAGTATAATGACCAGTATAATGACTAGTATAATGACTAGCAGAATGACCAGTATAATGACCAGTAGAATGACTAGTATAATGACTAGTATAATGACCAGTATAATGACTAGCAGAATGACCAGTATAATGACTAGCATAATGACCACTATAATGACTAGCAGAATGACCAGTATAATGACCAGTAGAATGACTAGTATAATGACCAGTATAATGACCAGTATAATGACTAGTATAATGACTAGTATAATGACCAGTAGAATGACCAGTATAATGACTAGCAGAATGACTAGTATAATGACCAGTATAATGACCAGTATAATGACCAGTATAATGACTAGTATAATGACTAGTATAATGACCAGTATAATGACCAGTATAATGACCAGTATAATGACTAGTATAAAGACCAGTATTATGACTAGTAGAATGACTAGTATAATGACCAGTATAATGACTAGTATAATGACTAGTATAATGACCAGTATAATGACCAGTATAATGACCAGTATAATGACTAGTATAATGACCAGTATAATGACTAGTATAATGACTAGTATAATGACCAGTATAATGACTAGTATAATGACCAGTATAATGACTAGTATAATGACCAGTAGAATGACCAGTAGAATGACCAGTAGAATGACCAGTATAATGACTAGTATAATGACTAGCAGAATGACCAGTATAATGACCAGTAAAATGACCAGTATAATGACCAGTATAATGACTAGTATAATGACCAGTATAATGACTAGTATAATGACTGGTATAATGACCAGTAGAATGACCAGTATAATGACTAGCAGAATGACTAGTATAATGACCAGTAGAATGACCAGTATAATGACTAGTATAATGACCAGTATAATGACTAGTATAATGACTAGCAGAATGACCAGTATAATGACCAGTAGAATGACTAGTATAATGACTAGTATAATGACCAGTATAATGACTAGCAGAATGACCAGTATAATGACTAGCAGAATGACCACTATAATGAATAGCAGAATGACTAGTATAATGACTAGTATAATGACCAGTATAATGACTAGTATAATGACTAGTATAATGACTAGTATAATGACTAGTATAATGACCAGTAGAATGACCAGTATAATGACCAGTAGAATGACCAGTAGAATGACCAGTATAATGACTAGTATAATGACTAGTATAATGACTGGTATAATGACCAGTAGAATGACCAGTATAATGACTAGCAGAATGACTAGTATAATGACCAGTAGAATGACCAGTATAATGACTAGTATAATGACTAGTATAATGACCAGTATAATGACCAGTATAATGACTAGTATAATGACCAGTATAATGACTAGTATAATGACCAGTATAATGACTAGTATAATGACTAGTATAATGACTAGTATAATGACCAGTAGAATGACCAGTATAATGACCAGTATAATGACTAGTATAATGACTAGTATAATGACCAGTATAATGACTAGTATAATGACTAGTATAATGACCAGTATAATGACTAGTATAATGACCAGTAGAATGACCAGTAGAATGACCAGTAGAATGACCAGTATAATGACTAGTATAATGACTAGTATAATGACTGGTATAATGACCAGTAGAATGACCAGTATAATGACTAGCAGAATGACTAGTATAATGACCAGTAGAATGACCAGTATAATGACTAGTATAATGACCAGTATAATGACTAGTATAATGACTAGCAGAATGACCAGTATAATGACCAGTAGAATGACTAGTATAATGACCAGTATAATGACTAGCAGAATGACCAGTATAATGACTAGCATAATGACCACTATAATGACTAGCAGAATGACCAGTATAATGACCAGTAGAATGACTAGTATAATGACCAGTATAATGACCAGTATAATGACTAGTATAATGACTAGTATAATGACCAGTAGAATGACCAGTATAATGACTAGCAGAATGACTAGTATAATGACCAGTATAATGACCAGTATAATGACCAGTATAATGACCAGTATAATGACTAGTATAATGACTAGTATAATGACCAGTATAATGACCAGTATAATGACCAGTATAATGACTAGTATAATGACCAGTATAATGACTAGTATAATGACTAGTATAATGACCAGTATAATGACTAGTATAATGACCAGTATAATGACTAGTATAATGACTAGTATAATGACTAGTATAATGACCAGTATAATGACTAGTATAATGACCAGTATAATGACCAGTATAATGACTAGTATAATGACCAGTATAATGACTAGTATAATGACTAGTATAATGACTAGTATAATGACCAGTATAATGACCAGTATAATGACTAGTATAATGACTAGTATAATGACCAGTATAATGACCAGTATAATGACCAGTATAATGACTAGTATAATGACTAGTATAATGACCAGTATAATGACTAGTATAATGACCAGTATAATGACCAGTATAATGACCAGTATAATGACTAGTATTATGACTAGTATAATGACCAGTATAATGACTAGTAGAATGACCAGTATAATGACCAGTATAATGACTAGCAGAATGACTAGTATAATGACCAGTATAATGACTAGTATAATGACTAGTATAATGACTAGTATAATGACCAGTATAATGACCAGTATAATGACCAGTATAATGACCAGTATAATGACTAGTATAATGACCAGTATAATGACCAGTATAATGACTAGTATAATGACCAGTATAATGACTAGTATAATGACTAGTATAATGACCAGTATAATGACCAGTATAATGACCAGTATAATGACTAGTATAATGACCAGTATAATGACTAGTATAATGATTAGTATAATGACTAGTATAATGACTAGTATAATGACCAGTATAATGACTAGTATAATGACTAGTATAATGACCAGTATAATGACTAGTATAATGACTAGTATAATGACCAGTATAATGACTAGTATAATGACTAGTATAATGACCAGTATAATGACTAGTAGATTAACCAGTATAATGACTAGCAGAATGACCAGTATAATGACTAGTAGATTAACCAGTATAATGACTAGTATAATGACCAGTATAATGACTAGTATAATGACTAGTATAATGACTAGTATAATGACCAGTATAATGACTAGTATAATGACTAGTATAATGACTAGTATAATGACCAGTATAATGACTAGTATAATGACTAGTATAATGACCAGTATAATGACTAGTATAATGACCAGTATAATGACTAGTATAATGACTAGTATAATGACTAGTATAATGACCAGTATAATCACCAGTATAATGACTAGCAGAATGACTAGTATAATGACCAGTATAATGACTAGTATAATGACTAGTATAATGACCAGTATAATGACCAGTATAATGACCAGTATAATGACTAGTATAATGACCAGTATAATGACTAGTATAATGACTAGTATAATGACCAGTATAATGACTAGTATAATGACCAGTATAATGACTAGTATAATGACTAGTATAATGACCAGTATAATGACTAGTATAATGACCAGTATAATGACCAGTATAATGACTAGTATAATGACCAGTATAATGACTAGTATAATGACTAGTATAATGACTAGTATAATGACTAGTATAATGACCAGTATAATGACCAGTATAATGACCAGTATAATGACTAGTATAATGACTAGTATAATGACCAGTATAATGACCAGTATAATGACCAGTATAATGACTAGTATAATGACTAGTATAATGACCAGTATAATGACTAGTATAATGACCAGTATAATGACCAGTATAATGACCAGTATAATGACTAGTATTATGACTAGTATAATGACCAGTATAATGACTAGTAGAACGACCAGTATAATGACCAGTATAATGACTAGCAGAATGACTAGTATAATGACCAGTATAATGACTAGTATAATGACTAGTATAATGACTAGTATAATGACTAGTATAATGACCAGTATAATGACCAGTATAATGACCAGTATAATGACTAGTATAATGACCAGTATAATGACCAGTATAATGACTAGTATAATGACTAGTATAATGACCAGTATAATGACTAGTATAATGACTAGTATAATGACCAGTATAATGACTAGTATAATGACTAGTATAATGACCAGTATAATGACTAGTATAATGACTAGTATAATGACCAGTATAATGACTAGTATAATGACTAGTATAATGACCGGTATAATGACTAGTAGATTAACCAGTATAATGACTATCAGAATGACCAGTATAATGACTAGTAGATTAACCAGTATAATGACTAGTATAATGACCAGTATAATGACTAGTATAATGACTAGTATAATGACTAGTATAATGACCAGTATAATGACTAGTATAATGACTAGTATAATGACCAGTATAATGACTAGTATAATGACTAGTATAATGACCAGTATAATGACTAGTATAATGACTAGTATAATGACTAGTATAATGACCAGTATAATGACTAGTATAATGACCAGTATAATGACTAGTATAATGACCAGTATAATGACCAGTATAATGACTAGTATAATGACCAGTATAATGACTAGTATAATGACCAGTATAATGACTAGTATAATGACCAGTAGAATGACCAGTATAATGACTAGCAGAATGACTAGTATAATGACCAGTAGAATGACCAGTATAATGACTAGTATAATGACTAGTATAATGACCAGTATAATGACCAGTATAATGACTAGTATAATGACCAGTATAATGACTAGTATAATGACCAGTATAATGACTAGTATAATGACTAGTATAATGACTAGTATAATGACCAGTAGAATGACCAGTATAATGACCAGTATAATGACTAGTATAATGACTAGTATAATGACCAGTATAATGACTAGTATAATGACTAGTATAATGACCAGTATAATGACTAGTATAATGACCAGTAGAATGACCAGTAGAATGACCAGTAGAATGACCAGTATAATGACTAGTATAATGACTAGTATAATGACTGGTATAATGACCAGTAGAATGACCAGTATAATGACTAGCAGAATGACTAGTATAATGACCAGTAGAATGACCAGTATAATGACTAGTATAATGACCAGTATAATGACTAGTATAATGACTAGCAGAATGACCAGTATAATGACCAGTAGAATGACTAGTATAATGACCAGTATAATGACTAGCAGAATGACCAGTATAATGACTAGCATAATGACCACTATAATGACTAGCAGAATGACCAGTATAATGACCAGTAGAATGACTAGTATAATGACCAGTATAATGACCAGTATAATGACTAGTATAATGACTAGTATAATGACCAGTAGAATGACCAGTATAATGACTAGCAGAATGACTAGTATAATGACCAGTATAATGACCAGTATAATGACCAGTATAATGACCAGTATAATGACTAGTATAATGACTAGTATAATGACCAGTATAATGACCAGTATAATGACCAGTATAATGACTAGTATAATGACCAGTATTATGACTAGTAGAATGACTAGTATAATGACCAGTATAATGACTGGTATAATGACTAGTATAATGACCAGTATAATGACCAGTATAATGACCAGTATAATGACTAGTATAATGACCAGTATAATGACTAGTATAATGACTAGTATAATGACCAGTATAATGACTAGTATAATGACCAGTATAATGACTAGTATAATGACTAGTATAATGACTAGTATAATGACTAGTATAATGACCAGTATAATGACTAGTATAATGACCAGTATAATGACCAGTATAATGACTAGTATAATGACCAGTATAATGACTAGTATAATGACTAGTATAATGACTAGTATAATGACCAGTATAATGACCAGTATAATGACTAGTATAATGACTAGTATAATGACCAGTATAATGACCAGTATAATGACCAGTATAATGACTAGTATAATGACTAGTATAATGACCAGTATAATGACTAGTATAATGACCAGTATAATGACCAGTATAATGACCAGTATAATGACTAGTATTATGACTAGTATAATGACCAGTATAATGACTAGTAGAATGACCAGTATAATGACCAGTATAATGACTAGCAGAATGACTAGTATAATGACCAGTATAATGACTAGTATAATGACTAGTATAATGACTAGTATAATGACCAGTATAATGACCAGTATAATGACCAGTATAATGACCAGTATAATGACTAGTATAATGACCAGTATAATGACCAGTATAATGACTAGTATAATGACCAGTATAATGACTAGTATAATGACTAGTATAATGACCAGTATAATGACCAGTATAATGACCAGTATAATGACTAGTATAATGACCAGTATAATGACTAGTATAATGATTAGTATAATGACTAGTATAATGACTAGTATAATGACCAGTATAATGACTAGTATAATGACTAGTATAATGACCAGTATAATGACTAGTATAATGACTAGTATAATGACCAGTATAATGACTAGTATAATGACTAGTATAATGACCAGTATAATGACTAGTAGATTAACCAGTATAATGACTAGCAGAATGACCAGTATAATGACTAGTAGATTAACCAGTATAATGACTAGTATAATGACCAGTATAATGACTAGTATAATGACTAGTATAATGACTAGTATAATGACCAGTATAATGACTAGTATAATGACTAGTATAATGACTAGTATAATGACCAGTATAATGACTAGTATAATGACTAGTATAATGACCAGTATAATGACTAGTATAATGACCAGTATAATGACTAGTATAATGACTAGTATAATGACTAGTATAATGACCAGTATAATCACCAGTATAATGACTAGCAGAATGACTAGTATAATGACCAGTATAATGACTAGTATAATGACTAGTATAATGACCAGTATAATGACCAGTATAATGACCAGTATAATGACTAGTATAATGACCAGTATAATGACTAGTATAATGACTAGTATAATGACCAGTATAATGACTAGTATAATGACCAGTATAATGACTAGTATAATGACTAGTATAATGACCAGTATAATGACTAGTATAATGACCAGTATAATGACCAGTATAATGACTAGTATAATGACCAGTATAATGACTAGTATAATGACTAGTATAATGACTAGTATAATGACTAGTATAATGACCAGTATAATGACCAGTATAATGACCAGTATAATGACTAGTATAATGACTAGTATAATGACCAGTATAATGACCAGTATAATGACCAGTATAATGACTAGTATAATGACTAGTATAATGACCAGTATAATGACTAGTATAATGACCAGTATAATGACCAGTATAATGACCAGTATAATGACTAGTATTATGACTAGTATAATGACCAGTATAATGACTAGTAGAATGACCAGTATAATGACCAGTATAATGACTAGCAGAATGACTAGTATAATGACCAGTATAATGACTAGTATAATGACTAGTATAATGACTAGTATAATGACTAGTATAATGACCAGTATAATGACCAGTATAATGACCAGTATAATGACTAGTATAATGACCAGTATAATGACCAGTATAATGACTAGTATAATGACCAGTATAATGACTAGTATAATGACTAGTATAATGACCAGTATAATGACCAGTATAATGACCAGTATTATGACTAGTATAATGACCAGTATAATGACCAGTATAATGACTAGTATAATGACTAGTATAATGACCAGTATAATGACTAGTATAATGACTAGTATAATGACCAGTATAATGACTAGTATAATGACTAGTATAATGACCAGTATAATGACTAGTATAATGACTAGTATAATGACCAGTATAATGACTAGTATAATGACTAGTATAATGACCGGTATAATGACTAGTAGATTAACCAGTATAATGACTATCAGAATGACCAGTATAATGACTAGTAGATTAACCAGTATAATGACTAGTATAATGACCAGTATAATGACTAGTATAATGACTAGTATAATGACTAGTATAATGACCAGTATAATGACTAGTATAATGACTAGTATAATGACCAGTATAATGACTAGTATAATGACTAGTATAATGACCAGTATAATGACTAGTATAATGACTAGTATAATGACTAGTATAATGACCAGTATAATGACTAGTATAATGACCAGTATAATGACTAGTATAATGACCAGTATAATGACCAGTATAATGACTAGTATAATGACCAGTATAATGACTAGTATAATGACCAGTATAATGACTAGTATAATGACCAGTATAATGACTAGTATAATGACTAGTATAATGACCAGTATAATGACTAGTATAATGACCAGTATAATGACCAGTATAATGACTAGTATAATGACCAGTATAATGACTAGTATAATGACTAGTATAATGACTAGTATAATGACTAGTATAATGACCAGTATAATGACCAGTATAATGACCAGTATAATGACTAGTATAATGACTAGTATAATGACCAGTATAATGACCAGTATAATGACCAGTATAATGACTAGTATAATGACTAGTATAATGACCAGTATAATGACTAGTATAATGACCAGTATAATGACCAGTATAATGACCAGTATAATGACTAGTATTATGACTAGTATAATGACCAGTATAATGACTAGTAGAATGACCAGTATAATGACCAGTATAATGACTAGCAGAATGACTAGTATAATGACTAGTATAATGACCAGTAGAATGACCAGTATTATGACTAGTATAATGACTAGTATAATGACCAGTATTATGACTAGTAGAATGACTAGTATAATGACCAGTATAATGACTAGTATAATGACTAGTATAATGACCAGTAGAATGACCAGTATTATGACCTGTATAATGACCAGTATAATGACCAGTATAATGACCAGTATAATGACCAGTATAATGACTAGTATAATGACCAGTATAATGACCAGTATAATGACCAGTATAATGACTAGTATAATGACCAGTATAATGACCAGTATAATGACTAGTATAATGACCAGTATAATGACCAGTATAATGACTAGTATAATGACCAGTATAATGACCAGTATAATGACTAGTATAATGACTAGTATAATGACCAGTATAATGACTAGTAGAATGACTAGTATAATGACTAGTATAATGACTAGTATAATGACCAGTATAATGACTAGTATAATGACCAGTATAATGACTAGTATAATGACTAGTATAATGACCAGTATAATGACTAGTATAATGACTAGTATAATGACTAGTATAATGACTAGTATAATGACCAGTAGAATGACCAGTATAATGACCAGTATAATGACTAGTATAATGACTAGTATAATGACCAGTATAATGACTAGTATAATGACTAGTATAATGACCAGTATAATGACTAGTATAATGACCAGTAGAATGACCAGTAGAATGACCAGTAGAATGACCAGTATAATGACTAGTATAATGACTAGTATAATGACTGGTATAATGACCAGTAGAATGACCAGTATAATGACCAGTATAATGACTAGCAGAATGACTAGTATAATGACTAGTATAATGACCAGTAGAATGACCAGTATAATGACCAGTATAATGACTAGCAGAATGACTAGTATAATGACTAGTATAATGACCAGTAGAATGACCAGTATTATGACTAGTATAATGACTAGTATAATGACTAGTATAATGACCAGTATAATGACTAGTAGAATGACTAGTATAATGACTAGTATAATGACTAGTATAATGACCAGTATAATGACTAGTATAATGACCAGTATAATGACTAGTATAATGACTAGTATAATGACCAGTATAATGACTAGTATAATGACTAGTATAATGACTAGTATAATGACTAGTATAATGACCAGTAGAATGACCAGTATAATGACCAGTATAATGACTAGTATAATGACTAGTATAATGACCAGTATAATGACTAGTATAATGACTAGTATAATGACCAGTATAATGACTAGTATAATGACCAGTAGAATGACCAGTAGAATGACCAGTAGAATGACCAGTATAATGACTAGTATAATGACTAGTATAATGACTGGTATAATGACCAGTAGAATGACCTGTATAATGACTAGCAGAATGACTAGTATAATGACCAGTAGAATGACCAGTATAATGACTAGTATAATGACCAGTATAATGACTAGTATAATGACCAGTATAATGACCAGTATAATGACTAGTATAATGACCAGTATAATGACTAGTATAATGACCAGTATAATGACTAGTATAATGACTAGTATAATGACTAGTATAATGACCAGTAGAATGACCAGTATAATGACCAGTATAATGACTAGTATAATGACTAGTATAATGACCAGTATAATGACTAGTATAATGACTAGTATAATGACCAGTATAATGACTAGTATAATGACCAGTATAATGACCAGTATAATGACTAGCAGAATGACTAGTATAATGACCAGTATAATGACTAGTATAATGACTAGTATAATGACTAGTATAATGACCAGTATAATGACTAGTATAATGACTAGTATAATGACCAGTATAATGACCAGTATAATGACCAGTATAATGACCAGTATAATGACTAGTATAATGACCAGTATAATGACCAGTATAATGACTAGTATAATGACCAGTATAATGACTAGTATAATGACTAGCAGAATGACCAGTATAATGACCAGTAGAATGACTAGTATAATGACTAGTATAATGACCAGTATAATGAATAGCAGAATGACCAGTATAATGACTAGCAGAATGACCACTATAATGACTAGCAGAATGACTAGTATAATGACTAGTATAATGACCAGTATAATGACTAGTATAATGACTAGTATAATGACTAGTATAATGACCAGTAGAATGACCAGTATAATGACCAGTAGAATGACCAGTAGAATGACCAGTATAATGACTAGTATAATGACTAGTATAATGACTGGTATAATGACCAGTAGAATGACCAGTATAATGACTAGCAGAATGACTAGTATAATGACCAGTAGAATGACCAGTATAATGGCTAGTATAATGACCAGTATAATGACTAGTATAATGACCAGTATAATGACCAGTATAATGACTAGTATAATGACCAGTATAATGACTAGTATAATGACTAGTATAATGACTAGTATAATGACCAGTAGAATGACCAGTACAATGACCAGTATAATGACTAGTATAATGACTTGTATAATGACCAGTATAATGACTAGTATAATGACTAGTATAATGACCAGTATAATGACTAGTATAATGACCAGTAGAATGACCAGTAGAATGACCAGAAGAGTGACCAGTATAATGACTAGTATAATGACTAGTATAATGACTGGTATAATGACCAGTAGAATGACCAGTATAATGACTAGCAGAATGACTAGTATAATGACCAGTAGAATGACCAGTATAATGACTAGTATAATGACCAGTATAATGACTAGTATAATGACTAGCAGAATGACCAGTATAATGACCAGTAGAATGACTAGTATAATGACTAGTATAATGACCAGTATAATGACTAGCAGAATGACCAGTATAATGACTAGCATAATGACCACTATAATGACTAGCAGAATGACCAGTATAATGACCAGTAGAATGACTAGTATAATGACCAGTATAATGACCAGTATAATGACTAGTATAATGACTAGTATAATGACCAGTAGAATGACCAGTATAATGACTAGCAGAATGACTAGTATAATGACCAGTATAATGACCAGTATAATGACCAGTATAATGACTAGTATAATGACTAGTATAATGACCAGTATAATGACCAGTATAATGACTAGTATAAAGACCAGTATTATGACTAGTAGAATGACTAGTATAATGACCAGTATAATGACTAGTATAATGACTAGTATAATGACCAGTATAATGACCAGTATAATGACCAGTATAATGACTAGTATAATGACCAGTATAATGACTAGTATAATGACTAGTATAATGACCAGTATAATGACTAGTATAATGACCAGTATAATGACTAGTATAATGACCAGTAGAATGACCAGTAGAATGACCAGTAGAATGACCAGTATAATGACTAGTATAATGACTAGCAGAATGACCAGTATAATGACCAGTAAAATGACCAGTATAATGACCAGTATAATGACTAGTATAATGACCAGTATAATGACTAGTATAATGACTGGTATAATGACCAGTAGAATGACCAGTATAATGACTAGCAGAATGACTAGTATAATGACCAGTAGAATGACCAGTATAATGACTAGTATAATGACCAGTATAATGACTAGTATAATGACTAGCAGAATGACCAGTATAATGACCAGTAGAATGACTAGTATAATGACTAGTATAATGACCAGTATAATGACTAGCAGAATGACCAGTATAATGACTAGCAGAATGACCACTATAATGAATAGCAGAATGACTAGTATAATGACTAGTATAATGACCAGTATAATGACTAGTATAATGACTAGTATAATGACTAGTATAATGACTAGTATAATGACCAGTAGAATGACCAGTATAATGACCAGTAGAATGACCAGTAGAATGACCAGTATAATGACTAGTATAATGACTAGTATAATGACTGGTATAATGACCAGTAGAATGACCAGTATAATGACTAGCAGAATGACTAGTATAATGACCAGTAGAATGACCAGTATAATGACTAGTATAATGACTAGTATAATGACCAGTATAATGACCAGTATAATGACTAGTATAATGACCAGTATAATGACTAGTATAATGACCAGTATAATGACTAGTATAATGACTAGTATAATGACTAGTATAATGACCAGTAGAATGACCAGTATAATGACCAGTATAATGACTAGTATAATGACTAGTATAATGACCAGTATAATGACTAGTATAATGACTAGTATAATGACCAGTATAATGACTAGTATAATGACCAGTAGAATGACCAGTAGAATGACCAGTAGAATGACCAGTATAATGACTAGTATAATGACTAGTATAATGACTGGTATAATGACCAGTAGAATGACCAGTATAATGACTAGCAGAATGACTAGTATAATGACCAGTAGAATGACCAGTATAATGACTAGTATAATGACCAGTATAATGACTAGTATAATGACTAGCAGAATGACCAGTATAATGACCAGTAGAATGACTAGTATAATGACCAGTATAATGACTAGCAGAATGACCAGTATAATGACTAGCATAATGACCACTATAATGACTAGCAGAATGACCAGTATAATGACCAGTAGAATGACTAGTATAATGACCAGTATAATGACCAGTATAATGACTAGTATAATGACTAGTATAATGACCAGTAGAATGACCAGTATAATGACTAGCAGAATGACTAGTATAATGACCAGTATAATGACCAGTATAATGACCAGTATAATGACCAGTATAATGACTAGTATAATGACTAGTATAATGACCAGTATAATGACCAGTATAATGACCAGTATAATGACTAGTATAATGACCAGTATTATGACTAGTAGAATGACTAGTATAATGACCAGTATAATGACTGGTATAATGACTAGTATAATGACCAGTATAATGACCAGTATAATGACCAGTATAATGACTAGTATAATGACCAGTATAATGACTAGTATAATGACTAGTATAATGACCAGTATAATGACTAGTATAATGACCAGTATAATGACTAGTATAATGACTAGTATAATGACTAGTATAATGACTAGTATAATGACCAGTATAATGACTAGTATAATGACCAGTATAATGACCAGTATAATGACTAGTATAATGACCAGTATAATGACTAGTATAATGACTAGTATAATGACTAGTATAATGACCAGTATAATGACCAGTATAATGACTAGTATAATGACTAGTATAATGACCAGTATAATGACCAGTATAATGACCAGTATAATGACTAGTATAATGACTAGTATAATGACCAGTATAATGACTAGTATAATGACCAGTATAATGACCAGTATAATGACCAGTATAATGACTAGTATTATGACTAGTATAATGACCAGTATAATGACTAGTAGAATGACCAGTATAATGACCAGTATAATGACTAGCAGAATGACTAGTATAATGACCAGTATAATGACTAGTATAATGACTAGTATAATGACTAGTATAATGACTAGTATAATGACCAGTATAATGACCAGTATAATGACCAGTATAATGACCAGTATAATGACTAGTATAATGACCAGTATAATGACCAGTATAATGACTAGTATAATGACCAGTATAATGACTAGTATAATGACCAGTATAATGACCAGTATAATGACTAGCAGAATGACTAGTATAATGACCAGTATAATGACTAGTATAATGACTAGTATAATGACTAGTATAATGACTAGTATAATGACCAGTATAATGACCAGTATAATGACCAGTATAATGACTAGTATAATGACCAGTATAATGACCAGTATAATGACTAGTATAATGACCAGTATAATGACTAGTATAATGACTAGTATAATGACCAGTATAATGACCAGTATAATGACCAGTATTATGACTAGTATAATGACCAGTATAATGACCAGTATAATGACTAGTATAATGACTAGTATAATGACCAGTATAATGACTAGTATAATGACTAGTATAATGACCAGTATAATGACTAGTATAATGACTAGTATAATGACCAGTATAATGACTAGTATAATGACTAGTATAATGACCAGTATAATGACTAGTATAATGACTAGTATAATGACCGGTATAATGACTAGTAGATTAACCAGTATAATGACTATCAGAATGACCAGTATAATGACTAGTAGATTAACCAGTATAATGACTAGTATAATGACCAGTATAATGACTAGTATAATGACTAGTATAATGACCAGTATAATGACTAGTATAATGACTAGTATAATGACCAGTATAATGACTAGTATAATGACTAGTATAATGACCAGTATAATGACTAGTATAATGACTAGTATAATGACTAGTATAATGACCAGTATAATGACCAGTATAATGACCAGTATAATGACTAGTATAATGACCAGTATAATGACCAGTATAATGACTAGTATAATGACCAGTATAATGACTAGTATAATGACCAGTATAATGACTAGTATAATGACTAGTATAATGACCAGTATAATGACTAGTATAATGACCAGTATAATGACCAGTATAATGACTAGTATAATGACCAGTATAATGACTAGTATAATGACTAGTATAATGACTAGTATAATGACTAGTATAATGACCAGTATAATGACCAGTATAATGACCAGTATAATGACTAGTATAATGACTAGTATAATGACCAGTATAATGACCAGTATAATGACCAGTATAATGACTAGTATAATGACTAGTATAATGACCAGTATAATGACTAGTATAATGACCAGTATAATGACCAGTATAATGACCAGTATAATGACTAGTATTATGACTAGTATAATGACCAGTATAATGACTAGTAGAATGACCAGTATAATGACCAGTATAATGACTAGCAGAATGACTAGTATAATGACCAGTATAATGACTAGTATAATGACTAGTATAATGACTAGTATAATGACTAGTATAATGACCAGTATAATGACCAGTATAATGACTAGTATAATGACCAGTATAATGACCAGTATAATGACTAGTATAATGACCAGTATAATGACTAGTATAATGACTAGTATAATGACCAGTATAATGACCAGTATAATGACCAGTATTATGACTAGTATAATGACCAGTATAATGACCAGTATAATGACTAGTATAATGACTAGTATAATGACCAGTATAATGACTAGTATAATGACTAGTATAATGACCAGTATAATGACTAGTATAATGACTAGTATAATGACCAGTATAATGACTAGTATAATGACTAGTATAATGACCAGTATAATGACTAGTATAATGACTAGTATAATGACCGGTATAATGACTAGTAGATTAACCAGTATAATGACTATCAGAATGACCAGTATAATGACTAGTAGATTAACCAGTATAATGACTAGTATAATGACCAGTATAATGACTAGTATAATGACTAGTATAATGACTAGTATAATGACCAGTATAATGACTAGTATAATGACTAGTATAATGACCAGTATAATGACTAGTATAATGACTAGTATAATGACCAGTATAATGACTAGTATAATGACTAGTATAATGACCAGTATAATGACTAGTATAATGACCAGTATAATGACTAGTATAATGACTAGTATAATGACTAGTATAATGACCAGTATAATCACCAGTATAATGACTAGCAGAATGACTAGTATAATGACTAGTATAATGACTAGTATAATGACCAGTATAATGACTAGTATAATGACTAGCAGAATGACAAATAGATGCACTAGTAATTCTGCTCCTATGGTGTTTCCTACAATATGCCGTAGGTCCGGAAACATTGCTGAAAATAATTCCTATAACATTTAAATGTATTTACATTCTCCATCTGGTATTCATTAAAATGCAAAACAGTGACCACCCAATCAATGAGTGATAACTGCATCAAATGTAACCGTTCCTGCTGAAGTAATTCAATCTCTCTCAAATTCAGAGCAAATCTAAATTACTACGTTTAAAGCTGCACTATGCAGAAATCGCTCCGCCATTTCCTGATTGCAAAATGTCTAAAAGTTTGCCTAATTTCAGATTATATGACAAAACAAGCAAGTTTAGTGGAGAGAATCATCGTAGCATCTAAACCCACTGTGAAGTATATTTCCCAGAACAGATTATATTTCCAGCTCTTTGAAACTGGTGTACTAAACCGAAAGTCAAAGATGCACATTTTTTTTAACTTAAGAACGCAAAGCATAGAAATAGCACACATAGAACTGATCTACCTCTTCTTAGACTTGCTTTCAACGAGAATGACAGATCTATAACTTACGTTTCTCTGTGAATTTGGTTGCATCCCTCGAAAAAGTTAGGTATTGCAGCTGCAATTTTCCAGCTCAGATTGGTGTGAAAGAAGAAAAAATATATATTTAGGAAAGACAAATCATTCCCGTGAGTGATGGTCTCCCTCCCATACTAAATGTGTTGCAAAATGCCCCTCTCTCAATATTTTCTCTCTCTTCACGTGTTGCCATAGGAACATGAAGACATACTGTGTTCTGCACGTTTTTGTCTTCAAACTGAAGGGTTCATTTATAGTTTTCAACTCAAGGTCTCAATTCACAAGGCTAAGGTTATAGACCAGCAGACAATGCAGCCCCTCTTAGACCTTGGGTTGCATCCATAGGAGTGCAAGCTGCAGTAATGTGGAGGTTTTAGTCCAGGGAAAGCAGTAGGGGGATTAGAAATACAACTAGACAGAGCAGCAGAATGTGTGGATAGAAACAGTAGAAAATCCATAAACCAGATCATGTGAATCCAACACACAGACATTTTAAATTACTGCAACCCATAATTATATTATACCAGCATTGTTGTCAGAACTCTGTAACTCAACCTGTATTAAAGTCTATGAACCTTTTTGTTTCACAGGGGCTGAAGTTTCCAAGGCAGGCTAACTTTTACAGCTCCCATATCTCTTTCAATCCCTTTACTGCGTGAGACTCCCTGGCAGACCTACCTCAGTGTCACAATGTTTACACAAAGATCCGGAAATGGACTTCAATGAGATCAGCTGACTTCTGATGTTTGTTGTTTTCTCTATAGTGGTGTGTGTTCTCTATGGTGGTGTGTGTTCTCTATAGTGGTGTGTGTTCTCTATGGTGGTGTGTGTTATCTATAGTGGTGTGTGTTCTCTATGGTGGTGTGTGTTATCTATAGTGGTGTGTGTTCTCTATAGTGTTGTGTGTTCTCTATAGTGGTGTGTGTTCTCTATAGTGGTGTGTGTTCTCTATGGTGGTGTGTGTTCTCTATAGTGGTGTGTGTTCTCTATAGTGGTGTGTGTTATCTATAGTGGTGTGTGTTCTCTATGGTGGTGTGTGTTCTCTATGGTGGTGTGTGTCCTCTATAGTGGTGTGTGTTCTCTATAGTGGTGTGTGTTCTCTATAGTGGTGTGTGTTCTCTATAGTGGTGTGTGTTCTCTATAGTGGTGTGTGTTCTCTATGGTGGTGTGTGTCCTCTATAGTGGTGTGTGTTCTCTATAGTGGTGTGTGTTCTCTATGGTGGTGTGTGTTCTCTATAGTGGTGTGTGTTCTCTATAGTGGTGTGTGTCCCCTATAGTGGTGTGTGTTCTCTATAGTGTTGTGTGTTCTCTATGGTGGTATGTCTAGCTGAATGGAAGTAGCTCCCCTGAGCTTTAAGCTGCCGGATTGCTACAATCATGGTGCCGGGGGCATTGGGGCTCTCCTTAGACCGGAGGGGGAACTGCTGCCCTCCTACTGGCCCTTCAACTCCACTTCCAGCTCTTTCTGGTCTCCCATCCAAGACCTAACCAGGTTGAACCCGGCCGAGCATCAGAGGCAAGTCAAGCCAGCAGTGGGGATGCAGGGTGGCATATCAGCTACAGGTGAGGATAAGGAACAACGTCTTGAACTGTTTATTCTACCATGCTGGTAAAGTACCACTCTGCCTCAGCAGCGATTAGCACACTTCCTGTGATGATGATGACACTGAGTGATACAAGAACAAAAGGGTCTTTATTTATTTATCATGTGTTTATTTACAACGCCTGGCTGCCAAGTGGGTGGGCCTGGCTGCCAAGTGGGTGGGCCTATGCCCTCCAAGGCTCACCCATGGCTGCACCCCATGCCCAGTCATGTATAATAGGGCCTAATTAATTTATTTCAATTGACTTATTTCTTTATTTGAACTATAACTCAGTAAGAACATTGAAATTGTTGCATAGTGTGTTTACATTTTTGTTCACGTATATTGCTTGTGACTGCTGTGAGCAGGTGCATTCAACACCAGTATCATGTGTACAACTCTTCCAAGGGAACACATGATATCATCAGAGACTTACAGTCAGAACACATGATATCATCAGATATGTACAGTCAGAACACATGATATCATCAGAGACTTACAGTCAGAACACATGATATCATCAGAGACCTATAGTCAGAACACATGATATCATCAGATATGTACAGTCAGAACACATGATATCATCAGAGACTTATAGTCAGAACACATGATATCATCAGATATGTACAGTCAGAACACATGATATCATCAGAGACTTATAGTCAGAACACATGATATCATCAGATATGTACAGTCAGAACACATGATATCATCAGAGACCTATAGTCAGAACACATGATATCATCAGAGACTTACAGTCAGAACACATGATATCATCAGAGACTCATAGTCAGAACACATGATATCATCAGAGACTTATAGTCAGAACACATGATATCATCAGAGACTTATAGTCAGAACACATGATATCATCAGACTTATAGTCAGAACACATGATATCATCAGAGACTTACAGTCAGAACACATGATATCATCAGAGACTTATAGTCAGAACACATGATATCATCAGAGACTTATAGTCAGAACACATGATATCATCAGAGACTTACAGTCAGAACACATGATATCATCAGAGACTTATAGTCAGAACACATGATATCATCAGAAACTTATAGTCAGAACACATGATATCATCAGAGACGTACATTCAGAGGTCACATGTTTATGAAAGCAGATTTGCTCGTTGGGGTGTTTCTCTTTGATGAACAGAATGGGACGCGTGGTAATTAAAAGACTCATTAATCTCATCGTACTCCAGGAGGAAATGGAGATCCAAGATACTCTATCACCAGCTAAGCTCCTCTCAAGTCACGTGACAGACTGAAGGTGAGTCAGAGGGCCTTTGTCATTGACTCTCAGTTTAGGATACCAGTGTTCTAATACAGTAGACTCCTGTAGAGGACATGTTAAATAGGTAAGAACGGAAGTTTAAGTCACAACACATTAATATAAATCCTTTTTAATTGCTTTGAATACCGGCATAATGTGACTTGAAATCCAACAATTAACAACAGACTTGAGCTAATTCCCATTTCTATTCTATTTTAAGACACATGAGTTTTCGCCCAAGTTTATTTGAGCACATCATATTCCAGTAAGTCTAGTCCTCTAAATGTATATGTTCTGGATGTCAGGGACAGAGTTCCCCTGAGCAGCACGTAACTGAATTGCATTGATATCGTCGCTGCCTGGATCAGGATGAAGTGAGTTTACGTTGAAATGACATCACTCTCATTCGTTCCAGCTCAAGTCTGTACATTGCCAATAGAGTAATGGTGCTCTTCTTCTATTTAGGCAACAACAACAAAAATTAATGGATTAGCTGATTAGGCGTGAAATGACATTATCTCCCTCAATGTGAAGTTAATAGCGGCGGCCATTTTAGGATAGATCACGCTTGAGTAACACCCCATGGATCTGTCAATCAATCCTCTTATTACTCTGTGACTGTGTGCCTCTCCTGGGGGTTTGATAATCACACTGTTATTATATGAGTCTGATGAATGCTCTTAGCACTCACCATAGCGATGAGCAGAGCAGCTCCCTTAATGGATAACGGAGAAGAGAGGGGAAGAGAGGGGAAGTACTGGCCACCATATAGAATGATGTTTTTGTCAAATAATTGATGGGAAGGAAATTGAGGTGAGTAAGAAAGAGAATGTTTCATCTGACTCGTTTGTTCAGTACACTACTTCCAACAACGCACTTACACACAGACAAGCACATGCGCTCACAAATGCGCACACATACACACACACACACACACACATACACACACACACACACACACACACACACACACACACACACACACACACACACACATACACACACATACACACACACACACACACACACACACACACACACACACACACACACACACACACACACAGTCAGCTTGCCTTACCTAATTCCTTTCCCTTTGCATCAAGGCAGGCCACTAAGTACATCACAATTCCCCCTTTCATATAATGTGCCTCTTTTCCTTCAAGTGACTTTCATGACTTCAGTCATTAAAGTTCAGTGCATTATCTCGACAAAAGACAGGCAATATGGAAGGCCTAGGCTTTCTTAGTGAATAGCAAAGTTCTTTCACGTTATAGTTTCCTTCAGCTTGCTTTCTCCGGTGATTTTAGGTTGAATCCTGCTATTTCATTTACATTGAGATGTAAGTATCTCAAAATGATTTAATATTGGTCCATTTCCAACTACAGGTGTAGGATCTTAATTTGATCATTATTTTGTTGCTGATCATTTTTCTACACTGCAGGCTATGCAGATGAGCTTCGTGATTTGCATAAATTCACTGAAAATCCACACTAAAACAAAATTGTATTAACAGTATTGCACTTTTCATGTAGCCTACTTTTGGCCAGTTTAATAGCCTAACCACCGATCAAGCAACATTATGGACTAAATGTTAAAATCCGGTTGCTGCAGGATTATTTTGCTGTGACAATATGAGTCAAATTAAGATCCTACACCTGTACTTTAAATGTTCATGTCAATACAATCATATCTTCCCTTTGCTAGTTCTAAATGGAGAGGATTTCTATATTCACCAGGCAAGGAAATGGCATCAATCAAGGCCTCTATTCTTCTGTAGATGTCTTCTATCAGAGCTGATTTATTCCACAATAAAATCTTTGCCAAGGGTTTAGTGCTGTTAGCACTGGGTGGTTAGTCATCCAACCAGGTCATGAATTTCAGAGCCTTGGCCACCATTTGATTAGCATGTAGATGAACATGCGTGCCGTCTCTCTCTATTCCCCTCTACATCATCACAGTCTCAGACGTGATAAAAACCTAATCATGCCAAAAGCCCGGCGAGGCCATTTCGCAATCTTCTAGCGGTAAGCGCCTGGCTCGATAATTAAAGGGATTTAGAGAGAGAGAGGGGAGGGGGGGGGAAGAGAGAGAGAGAGAGAGAGAGAGAGAGGGGACAGAGAGAAAGGGAGCCACGAGAGGGTCCCTGAGCATCCAGACGTAGCCTGTCGTACCAGACAAGGAGAGACAATGGCCATCATAGTGTTGATTTGACAGGGGAAAAAATTACATTCCCATTTCCAAGTGAAGTGTCCATAGAGTAAAAAGGGGATTATTTATTTATTTATTTAGAGACAAGGAGAGAGAGGGCCTTCGACAATGGCACGGTTTTCTGTCCTTCATAGCATAGCACAGCCTCTTCAGATAGACAGAGGGAGGGTGCAGGGTTTGAATACATTGTGGAGTTTGTTTACCGTGGGGGAGGTATTCATAAATATGTATCTAGATTCACTGTAGATTTGTGTTTTCCTTTCTACTAGCTGGGCACGCATATGTCATGAATAAATAAAAAATGCAATACTGTGAAGAAATGGAAATATATTGTGAAAGAAATGTTCCATACTGCAGAGTGATGTAGAGAAGCATTTTTAAAACTTTGTATTTTTAAAATGTTGTATTTGTTGACCACCATTCTCCACCTCCCACTCTCATTCTCTACATGCTCACACACACAACATCTCCAACAATTATACATGTTTCACTTTATTACAGTATTAGCCATTGTGTAGATTAGGTGGAGAGTGTGTGAAGATGCATGCTAAACGCTAAATGGTTCCTTTGTGAGTAGCCTCGCAAGATATCAGGAAGGAAATGAAGAGCTTGCGTGTCATTTCCTGCCAAGTATTGGAAATACGTAGAATGATTCATACAATTTGGCTGGTTCACAGATCCTTTTCAACAGCAACAGCATGTCATTATTCTGCATGACACACACAGCCACGTGTAGATGAACTGTGCACCAAGCATGTGAAGAGTTTATTTCCATCAGTTTTCCACCTTTGTGTTTTTACACCAGAAATGATTGCTTATGGGTACCTTCATGTGTGTGTAAAATATTACTGTTCTCAGATTATTTATTTTTTTGTTCATAGATTGTAGGTGTGTATTAAAATGTTTGTATACTGTATTATTTGATCAAGTCTATGTCGTTGTCTCACTATCTTAAAGATGAATGCAGTAACTTTAAGTCGCTCTGAATAAGAAACCAAAAGAATAAGTCGATGTAAATGTTTTACATACAGATCTCAAATCACTGTACTGATGCGTTTAAAAAGATATATATATATACACTGCTCAAATAAATAAAGGGAACACTAAAATAACACATCCTAGATCTGAATGAATGAAATATTCTTATTAAATACTTTTTTCTTTGCATAGTTGAATGTGCTGACAACAAAATCACAAAAAAAATAGCACTCCAGCCACATGAGGTCTAGCATTGTCTTGCATTAGGAGGAACCCAGGGCCAACCGCACCAGCATATGGTCTCACAAGGGGTCTGAGGATCTCATCTCGGTACCTAATGGCAGTCAGGCTACCTCTGCCGAGCACATGGAGGGCTGTGCGGCCCCCCAAAGAAATGCCACCCTACACCATGACTGACCCACCGCCAAACCGGTCATGCTGGAGGATGTTGCAGGCAGCAGAATGTTCTCCACGGCGTCTCCAGACTCTGTCACGTCTGTCACATGTGCTCAGTGTGAACCTGCTTTCATCTGTGAAGAGCACAGGGCGGCAGTGGCGAATTTGCCAATCTGTGGTGTTCTCTGGCAAATGCCAAACGTCCTGCACAGTGTTGGGCTGTAAGCACAACCCCCACCTGTGGACAATAGGCCCTCATACCACCCTCATGGAGTCTGTTTCTGACCGTTTGAGCAGACACATGCACATTTGTGGCCTGGTGGAGGTCATTTTGCAGGGCTCTGGCAGTGCTCCTCCTGCTCCTCCTTGCACAAAGGCGGAGGTAGCGGTCCTGCTGCTGGGTTGTTGCCCTCCTACGGCCTCCTCCACGTCTCCTGATATACTGGCCTGTCTCCTGGTAGCGCCTCCATGCTCTGGACACTACGCTGTCAGACACAGCAAACCTTCTTGCCACAGCTCGCATTGATGAGCTGCACTACCTGAGCCACTTGTGTGGGTTGTAGACTCCGTCTCATGCTACCACTAGAGTGAAAGCACCGCCAGCATTCAAAAGTGACCAAAACATCAGCCAGGAAGCATAGGAACTGAGAAGTGGTCTGTGGTCACCACCTGCAGAACCACTCCTTTATTGGGGGTGTCTTGCTAATTGCCTATAATTTCCACCTGTCCACCTGTCTATTCCATTTGCACAACAGCATGTGAAATGTATTGTCAATCAGTGTTGCTTCCTAAGTGGACAGTTTGATTTCACAGAAGTGTGATTGACTTGGAGTTACATTGTGTTGTTTAAGTGTTCCCTTTATTTTTTTGAGCAGTGTATATATATATATATATATATATATATATATATATATTTACGTAACAGATGTATAATTTGTACAGTTCTTTATTAAACATTTAGGTATTTGTAACATTTGATTGTAAAACCTGGCAGTACTATTTATCATCTCTGAGAGTGAGAGGGATATATAGAGGTTTGCTGTTTAGTACTATTTATCATCTCTGAGAGTGAGAGGGATATATAGAGGTTTGCTGTTTAGTACTATTTATCATCTCTGAGAGTGAGAGGGATATATAGAGGTTTGCTGTTTAGTACTATTTATCATCTCTGAGAGACAGAGGGATATACAGTGCCTTGCGAAAGTATTCGGCCCCCTTGAACTTTGCGACCTTTTGCCACATTTCAGGCTTCAAACATAAAGATATAAAACTATATTTTTTTGTGAAGAATCAACAACAAGTGGGACACAATCATGAAGTGGAACGACATTTATTGGATATTTCAAACTTTTTTAACAAATCAAAAACTGAAAAATTGGGCGTGCAAAATTATTCAGCCCCCTTAAGTTAATACTTTGTAGCGCCACCTTTTGCTGCGATTACAGCTGTAAGTCGCTTGGGGTATGTCTCTATCAGTTTTGCACATCGAGAGACTGACATTTTTTCCCATTCCTCCTTGCAAAACAGCTCGAGCTCAGTGAGGTTGGATGGAGAGCATTTGTGAACAGCAGTTTTCAGTTCTTTCCACAGATTCAGGTCTGGACTTTGACTTGGCCATTCTAACACCTGGATATGTTTATTTTTGAACCATTCCATTGTAGATTTTGCTTTATGTTTTGGATCATTGTCTTGTTGGAAGACAAATCTCCGTCCCAGTCTCAGGTCTTTTGCAGACTCCATCAGGTTTTCTTCCAGAATGGTCCTGTATTTGGCTCCATCCATCTCCCAATCAATTTTAACCATCTTCCCTGTCCCTGCTGAAGAAAAGCAGGCCCAAACCATGATGCTGCCACCACCATGTTTGACAGTGGGGATGGTGTGTTCAGCTGTGTTGCTTTTACGCCAAACATAACGTTTTGCATTGTTGCCAAAAAGTTAAATTTTGGTTTCATCTGACCAGAGCACCTTCTTCCACATGTTTGGTGTGTCTCCCAGGTGGCTTGTGGCAAACTTTAAACAACACTTTTTATGGATATCTTTAAGAAATGGCTTTCTTCTTGCCACTCTTCCATAAAGGCCAGATTTGTGCAATATACGACTGATTGTTGTCCTATGGACAGAGTCTCCCACCTCAGCTGTAGATCTCTGCAGTTCATCCAGAGTGATCATGGGCCTCTTGGCTGCATCTCTGTAGTGCCTTGCGGTCGGAGGCCGAGCAGTTGCCATTCCAGGCAGTGATGCAACCCGTCAGGATGCTCTCGATGGTGCAGCTGGTCAGGGGACGTATCAAATGGGGACAAGGTCTATGGTCAGGGGACGTATCAACGGGAACAAAGTCTATGGTCAGGGGAGGTATCAACGGGGACAAAGTCTATGGTCAGGGGACGTATCAATGGGGACAAGGTCTATGGTCAGGGGACGTATCAATGGGGACAAGGTCTATGGTCAGGGGACGTATCAATGGGGACAAAGTCTATGGTCAGGGGACATATCAATGGGGACAAAGTCTATGGTCAGGGGAGGTATCAATGGGGACAAGGTCTATGGTCAGGGGACGTATCAACGGGAACAAAGTCTATGGTCAGGGGAGGTATCAACGGGGACAAAGTCTATGGTCAGGGGACGTATCAATGGGGACAAGGTCTATGGTCAGGGGACGTATCAATGGGGACAAGGTCTATGGTCAGGGGACGTATCAATGGGGACAAAGTCTATGGTCAGGGGACGTATCAATGGGGACAAAGTCTATGGTCAGGGGAGGTATCAATGGGGACAAAGTCTATGGTCAGGGGACATATCAATGGAGACAAAGTCTATGGTCAGGGGACGTATCAATGGGGACAAAGTCTATGGTCAGGGGAGGTATCAATGGGGACAAAGTCTATGGTCAGGGGACATATCAATGGGGACAAAGTCTATGGTCAGGGGAGGTATCAATGGGAACAAAGTCTATGGTCAGGGGACATATCAATGGGGACAAAGTCTATGGTCAGGGGAGGTATCAATGGGGACAAAGTCTATGGTCAGGGGAGGTATTAACGGGAACAAAGTCTATGGTGTTAGCGTGCTACGCTTTAGTTAGCGACTCAACATTTTAGTGAGGGTTGAGGGGAGGTACCAGGGGATCTCTCTTTATATTAGAGATTGCATGCCTCTCTTTCCTGGAACAAAACACGAGCTGATTGCTCGGAGGCAGACCAACTCCCTGAGAGGAACTCAATTATTGACTTTGCTAAGTCAACCTTTAATGTACAAATCACTGTACAAACTCTGTCCTTGTCACGGCCCACAGCCAATGACAGCAGGCATTCAGCTCACAGTCAAGCACACATTAATTCCTCTCAATCTTCACACTCAATTTAGTGGTGAATGTTCCTGCCAATATGGCTGAGCCTGAACATTAGGAGCAGTAAATTATACAAACAGCACCTGATTAGTGCGCTGTGCTTCGATGAAGTGAACCAAGGAATGTGGCAGCTGTTGTAAGGGTTGGGGGAAATGAGAACCCAGGAATGTGGCAGCTGTTGTAGGGGGAAATGAGAACCAAGGAAAATGGTAGCTATTGTAGGGGTTGGGGGAAATGAGAACCCAGGAAAATGGTAGCTATTGTAGGGGTTGGGGGAAATGAGAACCCAGGAAAGTGGCAGCTGTTGGAGGGGTTGGGGGAAATGAGAACCCAGGAATGTGGCAGCTGTTGTAGGGGGAAATGAGAACCAAGGGAAATGGTAGCTATTGTAGGGGTTGGGGGAAATGAGAACCCAGGAAAATGGTAGCTATTGTAGGGGTTGGGGGAAATGAGAACCCAGGAAAGTGGCAGCTGTTGGAGGGGTTGGGGGAAATGAGAACCCAGGAAAGTGGCAGCTATTGTAGGGGTTGGGGGAAATGAGAACCCAGGAAAGTGGCAGCTGTTGGAGGGGTTGGGGGAAATGAGAGGGCAAATGCAATCGTGTCCTTACATATGTGTTCAGTGGAGAATATTAAACTTGGCTTATGAAGATCGGCAATAAGAACAGCCGGCCATTTTCATCTTTGACCCCTCACTGCCTTCCTGTCTGTCTAAAGGATGGGCAGCTCTCCTGAAAACTAGTGGGAGGTGAGGCCGGTGTGTTCAGATCAGAACAAGGAGCAGACTGTGACATCACATGGTGGAGATCTCACCTCTGACTCATAGTGAATCTATCATTAGCCAATTCCGGACAGTGTCAAATCTAGACGGGTAATCAGTTCTACATTAAACCCAGCAACATTGTGTGACACAGCTGAACTTGACTCATAAACGCACCAATCACCCAGAGATGTTGTGGATGTATGCAACAGTTAATAAAAGATCACATCCTGTACAACCCCTCCAATCTGATCAACCTTTTTTACTATTCTTTAAGTAGCAGGCATTTTGATGTCCAATTTTTCAACATCAGTGCAGATGAAGGAAATATGTAGGAGTCTCTTTAGACTCTGTTTAACTTACGGCTTTGTTAAGAATGGTTCATGAGGTCCTAACAGCCAAAAAGGCTTTGTTAAGACTGGTTCCTGAGGTCCTAACAGCCAAAAAGGCTTTGTTAAGACTGGTTCCTGAGGTCCTAACAGCCAAAAAGCAAATGGAATCTGATCTTTTTTAATCCGATTTGAACCACATTCATAGGTGCTTTGAAATCATATGCAAATCAGATACCTGGTCATGCGACTTGCGTTCAACAGCGCTCATGTGCTGCACATTATATCCATGTTGCAAAAAGAGGCACCTTGAGCTTTCTGATAGGGAGAGTGCAGCTACAGTGCCACCGCATGGAGATACTGGGAGCCTCCTGTAAACATGGAGAACGACCCCTGGATGTCAATCAATCCTCATTCAACTCAATCTCGTACAGAGTGGGATTGCAGTCGTACATAATGTGACGTACTGTGTATGGATTTTTCTACGTATTTATTTCAGTGTCCATCCATTCAATAAAAAGTACTGGAAAGCAGTCAACTCTACTGCAGCCTGTTTGGTAGAGATGGTAATATTGATTACTGCCAATAATGATTGAGTATTAGGACCGTGCTGCCTTTACCTCTCACCGTAAGAGGACGGGAAAACGAAGGCGACGTGGCTAATGTGCAAACCAATATTACATTTTTGAATTTGTAAAAATTAAGGTTACGGTTAGGGTTTGGGTAAGGATAAAACATTGATTTTGGCTAGTCGGGCTGTCAATGGGATGCTGGTCAGAGAAGTATCCCTAAGTCTCTCCATAAGAGGACACATGATAGGCTACTAGAATTCCCTCCATTTAACTGTACCATTGGCGTTCATGGTAATACATCCTAGCCAGTAGCGGTGCGTGAGTCAAACCACTGGGGAAGTCAATGCGGTCCTTCTCTCTTTCATGTTGAGGAAATGGACTATCACTCTGTCATACGGTACAAGGTTTTATTTTTAGTTGTCCTAGGCCATCTGGCTAAAATGCTTGATCGCGCGCCTAACTTCCATTCATGGGCAGCGTTAGCTAGTTAACATTAGCCTTCAACATCTAGCTACCTCTCAGGCCAGGGGCACAATAATGTAGGAACTAATGTTTGGATCAGAATCGCCATTGTAATCATTGGCCAGTACGGAGAATTAAGTCCAAATCCAAATAATTTATGAAAGGGACAATTTTAGCTAGCCACGGGAGGTTAACAATACAACGAGGGTGTGTTCGTAAATTCAATCTGGAGTGCCAGAGTGCGCTTTGGGCGTTCGTAAATTTAGGGCGTTTCGGCTCTTGGAGCATTCAGAGCGCACGCGCACACTGGACGCTCTGACCGATGAGTAGGGTTGATCCGAGCGTTCTGACCTCACAACGGCAGTCATGCACCCAAGCTAACTGGCTAACGTTTGCTAGCTACTTCCAGACACAAATGAGAGAACACCTCACTCTGACCATTTTACTCGCCCTAGCAAAGCTGGTAAGGCTGTTTTAATGTTATCTAGAGCTTCGGTGACTAACTGTGCTGCTGGCAAGATTTTAATTATCCTTTTGACATTTACTGACACTGGTCATATTCAACGGGTGTTGAGCATTCAGTTATTCTACGCTCTGGCACACTCAAATGAGAGTATCTGAAATCGGAGTAGATAGCCAGAGTGAATTTGTGGAAACGCACCACGAGATGCAACAATTCAAATTGTTTCTGTTGATGATGTATGCTCGCAAAACGATTTGAAAGGAGAGATGCTAAATCCAAATTGGCTTCCCATGGCAATAATTTTTTTCCAGCAGGACCATTCACAGTTGAGCTCGCTCAGTTTAGCTCAATGCTGATTGGCACATTTTTAAAAACCTTTTTTTGTCAAGTGAGGCCAAATGCTCGCTGGCTTCCCTTGCATTCAATGCTACGGGCAGCAACAATGTCATACTCGTTTGGAAGAGACAGTTTCTGATAGATGGGCGCTGTTTCACTCGCTCGAATGCTTTCTCCTGTGAGATACATGACATTCAGCCTCTTGCGAATTAAAGGAAAATGAGGAAACACAGAAAGATAAAATAATGTATGTTTATTGAACTGGTTTGGTACATTTCTTTGGGGGGGGGGGAAGCCTGGCTTCTCTTGGTGGCCGTGAATAAAAGGCACTGATGCTAGCATACTATTTTCTAGATTAAATCCGGAATGTCGAAGATCCTCTTTGTAAAATGATTGACATTTAAAGGTAATTTCCGATTGAGCCGACATATGCAGTGTTTACCCTGAATGTAGTCTCCGTTAACTCAGGAACATTGCCTTTAAAATGTTCCAAACGGAAAAGGGGGGAGAGTAACATTGTTGTCTCAAAGTAACATATTGTCAATGACATACATATGAGACCAAGAGGTGTTGGATTCATTTTGGGACTCAATCTGAAGCATTTTAATCAAAAGATCCCATTGGTTCTCAAAACAGGGACTAAAAAGTAATAAAAATAAATATTTATTTGGTACGGTAAAAAAAATAACGCTACACATGTTTTCCAGGAAGCAACACAACAACAACAAACAGTTGCATCATAACAAAATATTGACATAAATACCAATGCATAATTGCAAACAATGATAAACAGTCAACAGGATAAAAAAAAACAGCCTGTCTGCCACAGTCCTGCCTCCGAGCCAGGCAGTAGAGTAGGGGGCAATCCTGTAGAAGTGCATAAAGGAGTCACAGGGAGGTCACGCCTCCTTTTGCTTCGGGACACAGCATCTCCTGAGAGGGCGGTCCTCACATCCTTCATGGCCACCCCTGGGTACTCCACCTCAGGCTCTCCAGGGTCTTCAGGAAGGAGCACAGGGCGTGATCCTCTTCCAGGGACGACCCTCTCTCCTCTTCCTCTGTGATGTCAGAGAATGGGGGGGGGCGTGTCTTCATCCGGAAGCGGGGTTCCTGGTGGCCCCGGCTGCAGAGCTGGACACCAGGGACCGCAGGCTGAGGGAACACCTCCGTCGCCAACGGCAACAGATGGTCGGGCAGCGTTTCCATTCTGGTGGCCAATGCACTCAAGGGGCTGTGAGGCCGGGGAGAGATCCGGTGTGGAGTTGAAAAGGTCTGGAAAATGAGTGAAGGTGATGGAGGAAATCTGGAGGGCTTTGAGCTCAATCTGAGCTCTGACAGGAAGTAAACTATGAAGCCAGGAATAATGCTATCGACTTCTCTCTCTAATAAACAGCCATTTAAAAATCCCCAGGTCCAGGTTATTCCTATCTGTACTGGTATATCTACATGTTTACCTCCATCTGTCCGGGTTGCTGCTCCTGATAACAGTGTCTGGAGGGAGGAGGAGAGCTTGATCTCTTCCACAGTACCACTGCTCCCTCTGGAACTCCTCTCAGTAGCTTGATCTCTTCCACAGTACCACTGCTCCCTCTGGAACTCCTCTCAGTAGCTTGATCTCTACCACAGTACTACTGCTCCCTCTGGAACTCCTCTCAGTAGCTTGATCTCTTCCACAGTACTACTGCTCCCTCTCGAACTCCTCTCAGTAGCTTGATCTCTTCCACAGTGCTACTGCTCCCTCTCAAACTCCTCTCAGTAGCTTGATCTCTTCCACAGTGGTACCGCTCCCTCTGTGAGTGTCTGTGGGAGCTGTTAGCTGTTTGACTCTCAGCTCCACCCGTGGTTATATAGGTCCCTCCCTCCCAGTCACCCACCTACTCCTGCTGTATACCCTCTTCCTCCAGTGCCAGGCACCCCCCTCCCTCCCTCCAACGTCATAGTTCCGGCTTCCATAACAATCCTCCGGAATCAGCCCCCAGAAATAAACATGGAAAAGAGTCAGAGGGTAGGGGTGACAGCAGGAGAGAAAGAGAGAGAGACAAAGAAAGAGGTTAGAGTGTTGAGCTAGTAACCAGTAGGTAGTCTAGTGGTTAGAGTGTTTAGGTAGTCTAGTGGTTAGAGAGTTGGGCCAGTAACCAGTAGGTAGTCTAGTGGTTAGAGTGTTTAGGTAGCCTAGTGGTTAGAGTGTTGAGCTAGTAACCAGTAGGTAGTCTAGTGGTTAGAGAGTTGAGCCAGTAACCAGTAGGTAGTCTAGTGGTTAGAGAGTTGGGCCAGTAACCAGTAGGTAGTCTAGTGGTTAGAGTGTTGAGCCAGTAACCAGTAGGTAGTCTAGTGGTTAGAGAGTTGGGCCAGTAACCAGTAGGTAGTCTAGTGGTTAGAGAGTTGAGCCAGTAACCAGTAGGTAGTCTAGTGGTTAGAGAGTTGGGCCAGTAACCAGTAGGTAGCCTAGTGGTTAGAGAGTTTAGGTAGTCTAGTGGTTAGAGTGTTGAGCCAGTAACCAGTAGGTAGTCTAGTGGTTAGAGAGTTGGGCCAGTAACCAGTAGGTAGTCTAGTGGTTAGAGTTGGACCAGTAACCTGTAGGTAGTCTAGTGGTTAGAGAGTTGGGCCAGTAACCTGTAGGTAGTCTAGTGGTTAGAGAGTTTAGGTAGTCTAGTGGTTAGAGAGTTGAGCCAGTAACCAGCAGGTAGTCTAGTGGTTAGAGAGTTGAGCCCGTAAATGAAATGTTGCTGGTTCAAAAACACAAGCTGACAAGGTGATTGTTTTTCCCGATGTGCCCTTGAGCAAGGCACTTTAACACCACACTGCACCTGTCTGGTGAATGTGAAAATAAAATATAGATGTTTTAATTAAGAGAATGAACTAGACTGGTAATTAAGAATGCAAGAAACAAGTACATCTCACACAACACACAGGCCTGTCTGATGTGTGTGGGCTGCTTTCCCAGTTACGACCCAGATGGCCTTAGGCGTGTGTGCGCACGCACGTGCACACAGTTCCCAGGTCTCCAACAGAGACAGCATAATCACATATTGACACGCAGAGTCTCAAGCTGCAGTCATGACATTGCAACTACACGTCATTCTTGTCATCGCTATAATTATTCCATATGTCACACTGTTGTGACTGCTGTCTGGAGCTTCAGTTACCATCCATAAGGAAAGCCCAGTCTCTGCTGTATGGAGCTTCAGTTACAGCCCATAAGGAAAGCCCAGTCTCTGCTGTATGGAGCTTCAGTTACCATCCATAAGGAAAGCCCAGTCTCTGCTGTATGGAGCCTCAGTTACCATCCATAAGGAAAGCCCAGTCTCTGCTGTATGGAGCCTCAGTTACCATCCATAAGGAAAGCCCAGTCTCTGTATGGAGCCTCAGTTACCATCCATAAGGAAAGCCCAGTCTTTGCTGTATGGAGCTTCAGTTACCATCCATAAGGAAAGCCCAGTCTCTGCTGTATGGAGCTTCAGTTACAGCCCATAAGGAAAGCCCAGTCTCTGCTGTATGGAGCTTCAGTTACAGCCCATAAGGAAAGCCCAGTCTCTGCTGTATGGAGCTTCAGTTACAGCCCATAAGGAAAGCCCAGTCTCTGCTGTATGGAGCCTCAGTTACAGCCCATAAGGAAAGCCCAGTCTCTGCTGTATGGAGCTTCAGTTACCATCCATAAGGAAAGCCCAGTCTCTGCTGTATGGAGCCTCAGTTACCATCCATAAGGAAAGCCCAGTCTCTGCTGTATGGAGCCTCAGTTACCATCCATAAGGAAAGCCCAGTCTCTGTATGGAGCCTCAGTTACCATCCATAAGGAAAGCCCAGTCTCTGCTGTATGGAGCTTCAGTTACCATCCATAAGGAAAGCCCAGTCTCTGCTGTATGGAGCTTCAGTTACCATCCATAAGGAAAGCCCAGTCTTTGTATGGTGCTTCAGTTACCATCCATAAGGAAAGCCCAGTCTCTGCTGTATGGAGCTTCAGTTACCGTCCATAAGGAAAGGCAAGTCTCTGCTGTATGGAGCTTCAGTTACCGTCCATAAGGAAAGCCAAGTCTCTGCTGTATGGAGCCTCAGTTACCATCCATAAGGAAAGCCCAGTCTCTGCTGTATGGAGCTTCAGTTACCATCCATAAGGAAAGCCCAGTCTCTGTATGGAGCCTCAGTTACCATCCATAAGGAAAGCCCAGTCTCTGCTGTATGGAGCTTCAGTTACCATCCATAAGGAAAGCCCAGTCTCTGCTGTATGGAGCTTCAGTTACCATCCATAAGGAAAGCCCAGTCTTTGTATGGTGCTTCAGTTACCATCCATAAGGAAAGCCCAGTCTCTGCTGTATGGAGCTTCAGTTACCGTCCATAAGGAAAGGCAAGTCTCTGCTGTATGGAGCTTCAGTTACCGTCCATAAGGAAAGCCAAGTCTCTGCTGTATGGAGCCTCAGTTACCATCCATAAGGAAAGCCCAGTCTCTGCTGTATGGAGCTTCAGTTACCATCCATAAGGAAAGCCCAGTCTCTGCTGTATGGAGCTTCAGTTACCATCCATAAGAAAGCCCAGTCTCTGCTGTATGGAGCTTCAGTTACCATCCATGAGGAAAGCCCAGTCTCTGCTGTATGGAGCCTCAGTTACCATCCATGAGGAAAGCCCAGTCTCTGCTGTATGGAGCCTCAGTTACCATCCATAAGGAAAGCCCAGTCTCTGCTGTATGGAGCCTCAGTTACCGTCCATAAGGAAAGCCCAGTCTCTGCTGTATGGAGGTTCAGTTACCATCCATAAGGAAAGCCCAGTCTCTGTATGGTGCTTCAGTTACCATCCATAAGGAAAGCCCAGTCTCTGCTGTATGGAGCTTCAGTTACCGTCCATAAGGAAAGCCAAGTCTCTGCTGTATGGAGCCTCAGTTACCATCCATAAGGAAAGCCCAGTCTCTGCTGTATGGAGCTTCAGTTACCATCCATAAGGAAAGCCCAGTCTCTGCTGTATGGAGCTTCAGTTACCATCCATAAGGAAAGCCCAGTCTCTGCTGTATGGAGCTTCAGTTACAGCCCATAAGGAAAGCCCAGTCTCTGCTGTATGGAGCTTCAGTTACAGCCCATAAGGAAAGCCCAGTCTCTGCTGTATGGAGCTTCAGTTACAGCCCATAAGGAAAGCCCAGTCTCTGCTGTATGGAGCTTCAGTTACAGCCCATAAGGAAAGCCCAGTCTCTGCTGTATGGAGCTTCAGTTACAGCCCATAAGGAAAGCCCAGTCTCTGCTGTATGGAGCTTCAGTTACAGCCCATAAGGAAAGCCCAGTCTCTACAGTATGGAGCTTCAGTTACAGCCCATAAGGAAAGCCCAGTCTCTGCTGTATGGAGCTTCAGTTACAGCCCATAAGGAAAGCCCAGTCTCTGCTGTATGGAGCTTCAGTTACAGCCCATAAGGAAAGCCCAGTCTCTGCTGTATGGAGCTTCAGTTACAGCCCATAAGGAAAGCCCAGTCTCTGCTGTATGGAGCCTCAGTTACAGCCCATAAGGAAAGCCCAGTCTCTGCTGTATGGAGCTTCAGTTACAGCCCATAAGGAAAGCCCAGTCTCTGCTGTATGGAGCTTCAGTTACAGCCCATAAGGAAAGCCCAGTCTCTGCTGTATGGAGCTTCAGTTACCATCCATAAGGAAAGCCCAGTCTCTGCTGTATGGAGCTTCAGTTACCATCCATAAGGAAAGCCCAGTCTCTGTATGGAGCTTAAGTTACCATCCATAAGGAAAGCCAAGTCTCTGCTGTATGGAGCTTCAGTTACAGCCCATAAGGAAAGCCCAGTCTCTGCTGTATGGAGCTTCAGTTACAGCCCATAAGGAAAGCCCAGTCTCTGCTGTATGGAGCTTCAGTTACAGCCCATAAGGAAAGCCCAGTCTCTGCTGTATGGAGCTTCAGTTACCATCCATAAGGAAAGCCCAGTCTCTGCTGTATGGAGCTTCAGTTACCATCCATAAGGAAAGCCCAGTCTCTGCTGTATGGAGCTTCAGTTACAGCCCATAAGGAAAGCCCAGTCTCTGCTGTCTGGTGCTTCAGTTACCATCCATAAGGAAAGCCCAGTCTCTGCTGTATGGAGCCTCAGTTACCGTCCATAAGAAAAGCCCAGTCTCTGCTGTCTGGTGCTTCAGTTACCATCCATAAGGAAAGCCCAGTCTCTGCTGTATGGAGCCTCAGTTACCGTCCATTAGGAAAGCCCAGTCTCTGCTGTATGGAGCCTCAGTTACCATCCATAAGGAAAGCCCAGTCTCTGTTGTCTGGTGCTTCAGTTACCATCCATAAGGAAAGCCCAGTCTCTGTTGTATGGAGCCTCAGTTACCGTCCATAAGGAAAGCCCAGTCTCTGCTGTATGGAGCCTCAGTTACCGTCCATAAGGAAAGCCCAGTCTCTGTATGGTGCTTCAGTTACAGCCCATTAGGAAAGCCCAGTCTCTGTATGGTGCTTCAGTTACAGCCCATAAGGAAAGCCCAGTTTCTGGAAGTTTCAGATCAGATGATATCCACAGTGAACTCTCATCACCTCAAATTAACATCCATGTGAAGACTGTTGGGACGAGAGGGGAAGTGCTACTCAAACTACCACGTTTAAATTGAACAGAAGTAGGGCATTAAATCAGCAATCATCTCTTATGTTAAGACCACATGAGGGAATACAGGGTTGAGCATGACAGACCAGAAACATGCCAGATAGACGGTTGAACAGTGTTTTATTGAGGCGAGCATGACAGACTGGGAATATACACGAGCTCTCGACCAAACCTTACAAGGTCTTTAACATTGTGGGAATTTGTTACTTAAATGCATCTAAAACAATCAAATGCAAAGCATTCATTAACACAACCAAATAACAGAAGACAATATTAATGTGTCACCTTGGTGAGCTCAGAGAGTAAGATAAGTGGCATTATGCTGTACAACAAAATGCTTAAGAGTTCAAAAAACAGACAGCGTGTGAAACATGTTAAGAAACATCTGTTAACGGACCACTGACTGCGTGATAGAAAGTAACCAGAACAAAACAGTTGGACAAGACATTTGGTTCAACAGTAAAATGGGCTGAACTGTTTAACAGCTTGTATCTACTTGTTGTTGTTGTTGTTGTTGAGACACTGCCTTGATGACCAGAGAATGGCTTGTAAGTTGTTGGTCTTCAATACAGAAGGGACACCAGTCAGTCAGTTCAAACAAGACCGGGTTAACTCAACCCATTCCCTAGTGTTTTAACTACCTACCATACTGACATGCTAGCAGACACAACCTTCTTCAAAACGGGACATCAATCCATCCAGTATGCAAACAGGAACAGTTCTGTTCACTAGGTCTCCTTAGTCTCCCTTTTGTAGGTTCATTAATACATGATTTGTACACAACAACCTTTTCATTGTAAACCAATCCAGGGAGAACAGCTATTTTCCTGCCCTTTGCCAAATGAGCGTTTCAGATTGACTCAAAGCCATTTCTTTCAATATTTGTTTTATTCTGAGTTCAACACGACTCCAACAATAAAACATTTCGAAGGAATAAAAGTTGCAACTAGTATTGTTTTTTTGAAGTGGTAGCTCACAAGCGCAGCTCCTAATACCTGTCCACAAGAACATTTTTTCAACAGTTTAATTGAACTTAGTGCATTATGTTTAAGTGCCTGGTCAATGTTTCAACTCCAGGAAGTTCCTCCATAGAGCCGATTAGCCAAGCCAGAGAACTCCGTAGACTAAATTCAACACACTAGCAGTCTGCCAGCCCTGACCCTGGTCTGTGAGGGTTATGGAAGAACGGAGCAGGTGGATTCGTGTTGGTCCCCTTTCTCTCCCCACCTGCCCCTCCTTTCCCCTGATCGTACCTCTAGCCCTGTTTCTGTTTCTTCAGGTAGCGTGAGCGCATCCCCAGGTGTAGCCCCATGATGTAGCTGTTCAGGAGCCTGGCAGGGCACAGCACGGTGGTCAGCCAGCCCTGAGGAAACAAAATATCACTAATCTGGTCTGGGAATCCATGCCTGTTAATATCATAATTAGTTGGGCATTTACAGTCTAAATTCTGCATTCATTACTATTAACTTACATCAAGATACTTGCCACTTGAATAGTTCTGCATTTGCAAAAGCATGAGAGCTTCAAGCAATGATCATTTGTGGCTAACTGTCAGGGACGAATCGTCGTAAACTGATGAAGTAGAATCTGGTGTAACCTGACAAGTACCTGACTTGTTCAACCTTGTGATAAAAACAGTCATCCTGAACCCTAAAAATGTCCATGGAAATGGACAGTGAAGTATTCTATCGTATGGTTAGCCCGTCCCTACCATGACTGCGTGAGGCAGGTAGCCGTTGGTCTGGCTCTGCAGCCCCACCGTGTTGAGCTCCGCGGCCACATAGCGGTCAGGGTTGGGCTTGTCCAGAGTGGCCCGCCGGATCTTACTCAGCTTGGTGGCCACAAAGAATGGCAGGACACTCTGGGGAGGAGAAACGACTGTTACTCAAATGTACATGGATGTTCCCTCACTGGTTTGAAAACAAACTCCTCCGACAGATAAATATGACCAAGCCTGTACCCCCGGGAGAGACAGTATGGCTGACGTGTTAGGGATAACATTGTGGGGGTTTCTGGGGGGTGAAACAAATGTATATAAACCCTGGATTGCTGATGCTATGTATTGGCCACCGATAGGCTTTGAAGCCACCTGTCGGCCATATTGGCTCTCCCCAGTAGAGCAGTCCTCCATAGGAATGGATGGAATTATACAGCATTTCAAAATGACATGCATTTAAGTGTTTTCTGTTGTTGTCATGGGGACAGGAAGTCATCAATACAACAAGGAAAATGTTTATATAAACAAAGAAATTCTCAATTTAAAAACATGCATTATGCCGTCTCTAATAGAATAAACATTGCCAAAACAAATGTAGACATTAATACATGCATTTCTATAGCTTCCAACACATATTTTACAATGTTGGGGGAGAGCCAAGATGGCGGCACAGTGGCTTCAACACAGCGCCCCCTATTAGCCATCTAGTGGATATACAAATGATTGGTTAAAACAGGTCAGTCTTCAGTCTCACCTGGATGAGGATCCCTTTGCTCTTGTACTCAGCCTCTAGCCCTCGGGAGAAGAAGTCCACAAAAGCCTTCGAGGCAGAGTAGACCGTGAGGAGGGGACAAGGGTACATCCCACTGGCAGAAGAGATGTTGAGGATGGCCCCCTTTTTCCTGAAACGGGTGACACGCAACCTAATGTTTAGTGGTCAGAGACAACGTCCCTCCCTGAGAACCTTCCCCGAGAACCCCAGATCCCTCCACCACCTCTGTCCCTCCCCCGAGAACCCCAGATCCCTCCACCACCTCCACCGAGAACCCCAGATAGTCACCCCCTCCCTGAGAACCCCAGATCCCGTCACCCCCTCCCTGAGAACCCCAGATCCCGTCACCCCCTCCCTGAGAACCCCAGATCCCGTCACCCCCTCCCTGAGAACCCCAGATCCCGTCACCCCCTCCCTGAGAACCCCAGATCCCGTCACCCCCTCCACCCCTCCCTGAGAACCCCAGATCCCGTCACCCCCTCCACCCCTCCCTGAGAACCCCAGATCCCTCCACCCCTCCCTGAGAACCCCAGATCCCTCCACCACCGCCATCCCTCCCGGAGAACCCCAGATCCCGTCACCCCCTCTGTCCCTCCCGGAGAACCACAGATACCGCCACCCCCTGTCCCTCCCGGAGAACCCCATATCCCGCCACCACCTCCGTCCCTCCCGGAGAACCCCATATCCCGCCACCACCTCCGTCCCTCCCTGAGAACCCCAGATCCCGCCACCACCTCCGTCCCTCCCTGAGAACCCCAGATCCCTCCACTTACCTCTCTACCATCCCAGGTAGCACCATACGGGTCATCTGTATAAAGAGAGAGGGATTGTGGGTTTTAGAGCAGAAAGCATGCTGTTGCTTTGGGCTGGGAACCAATCCTCTGCCTCATATGGCAGACTGTGTTTGTGTGCGTGTGTGTGCGCTCATTGTAGTTCGTGACAGATAAGGCAAATAAATAGACTTGATTAATCAACCTGTTCATTAGTGTATTACTGGGCTTCCAGTCCCATAATGATTACTGACCTGGCAAACAGACGTGATGTTGATGTTTACCATTGTGTCGATGAACTGCAAGGGCAGAATAAAAAAAAACAACGATTTAGTTCTGGGTTCATCTCTGAGGCGTAATGTTTTCATAGAACAGAATGTGTGAGATAAGTCATCTTGGTACACAATAGATGGGACGGGAACAACCACAAGGCCATTCAGACTCACACTGTCCAGGTTGGGAACGTTGAGGAAGAATTCCGGATAGGAGTAGGACATTCCCACATTATTTACTAGGGATAAAAGCCATATAGAACACAGTCAGGTCTTTCAAATACAACATCATTTAAGGGAATGGAGGAAGTGATCAACACATGCCTCTCTGCACTTGATTTTCAACTTCTAACCAAAGGGGGGGCAGCAGCGTTTTAAAAGAGGACTACACCATCTGAATGATTCATAAAAAACCAACTGTCACCGTCGTGGACTGCCTCGCTCACTTACCCAGAACGCCAACCTCTAGCCCGGTAAGTCCAGCTTCAATCTTGGGATATATGTCCGTCGCACTGAAGTCTGCAGCGATTGACTTGGTCTCAACTCCATATTTGCTCTCTAGGAGGTAAGACGCAGTTACTGTAACATTAAAAAGGTACTGAAACAACAGTGAGCTTTAGTGAGTGCGATTGTAGTGGACTCATCTGTAAAGATGTGGGGGCTCAGATGTCAATTCACCATAGTGAACAGCAGAGGGCCCCGTCACACAAGACAACTGGAGACTGACTCGTTCTCCTCTAGTCCAGGGTTTCCCCACGCCTAATGAACATGCCCCCTGGTGTAACTACTCACCGATGGACTTGGCCACATCATCCAGTTTCTCCTGGGTGCGGCTGATTAGCACAATGGAAAATCCCCTCCGAGCCAGCTGTGGAGACCGACAGAAACCAACACTCAACATGGACACTAAGACCATCTTTAAGACTGGTCGTTAAAGAGGGTCTAACATTCAACAATACTACACACACACACTGCACCCAGATCCATGACCTAAATCAACAATAGCCATCATCAACAATAAAAAGGACAGCCCTAACTGTTATCAAGCAGGGCATTGATCATGACTGTCAACTGATGGGAACTCCCTTGAAAAAAAATGACTATTTTTTAAATAAATTCTGCCCTGGCTATGCAGCATAAATCCCTCAGCGCTTGCTCGCAAAAGGCAAACCTTTGTATGTGTGTGTGTGTGTCACCGTCACTACTCTGACCTCCTGGTTAAACCCCTCTCTCTCTGATGAGTCACTCACTTTGGTTTTCCCGTGAAGGGGCCTGAAATGTCTGAAACCCCGGGAATCAGTCTTACCTCCTCCGCATAGGCTTTCCCGATTCCATCCGTGGCTCCTGTCACAACTGAGGGGGAAGACGAACAAGGAGAAGGGGTGTATTAATCAAGGGTAAACAAAACACACCGACACTGCTCACAACTGACCCAGAAATAATAAACTACATTAAGGGAAGAGAACACTGATCCCATTCTAGTCAATAGGTCAAACATGCCTGTGAGTCAAGCAGTACTGAGTCAACTCATCAGACCTGGATGAAATACATTTATACACATACTTAAATGCTGATGTATCGGAAAATGACATGCCAGATGAAAACGATCACATTAACAATGCATTCTGTGTCCTTGCACTGCTACCTGTGGTTCTGTCATTTAAGTGAGCGAGAAGGAAGAGAGAATATTGGTGGTAAAGACCAGACGACGATGGTGATGCAGGTACTGAGACGGAGGGGAAGGGGACAGCAGGACATGGGGAGAGGACAGGCTCCGTGGCATTCCTCTGCCACCCTGGGTCAGGCAGCCTGGCACTGCAGAGACAGCAGAGGCTATATTTAGCCTTTACTGGCTGTCAGTGAGCTCTGTTTTCCACCCATCCCTCCCTCCTCCATCCCTCCCGCCCTCCCCAGACCCAACTCTCCACCCATCCCTCCTTCACCAGACCCAACTCTCCCTCCATCCCTCCTTCACCAGACCCAACTCTCCCTCCATCCCTCCTTCACCAGACCCAACTCTCCTTCACCAGACCCAACTCTCCACTGCTGTTGCCTTAAAGCAGAGGAAGACGGGAAGCAGCCAGGCTTTCACTGGGGAGGGACCAGAATGGAGGGAGGGGGATCAGAAAGGAGGGTAGAGAGCTAAAACTAGAACAGAGCGATTGAACAGAGAGAGGGTGGGGGGGGGGGGGGTGGTCCGTATGGGCGACAGGGGAAGCGTCCGCTGGTTATTTTAAGCTGTTTTAAGAATGAAACTCAATGGTTTCGAGCACAAGGCATGTTCCTTCCATTTACTCAAAATTAAAAAGTGTCCATTTGAAGAGATGCCATCATAAATATATGCTAGGTCAGGGAAGATGGTAGAAGAATCTACTCATAGGACCTAACCTAGAGGGGCTTGAACGGCATCCTTCAACATCCTCATACGCCTTCAAAATGATCAAGAAATGAAAATGGTTGTAAAAATGTTAGTGCTTCTCGGCCAGACAGCGGTGCTTCTGCTGCTGAATATTCTGAGCTAAAAAAAGAAGTGCAGGTTTAAAATAGCAGAAGGCTGCAGCCTCGTCTAGCACAGTTGCTGCACAGAATACCAACGAGCTGCTGCTCCCAGCGGTTTCTCACACCTCAGCATTCCTTGACCCAAAATATCAGATTGCTGTGTTTTTTCCCACATCATGTCCCAGTTATGGTATAAAGCTCATGACTCAGCCCACATTTGCAAATATGCAGCTGATCAAGTGGGCAATATTTAATTAATATCCCAACTTTCAGCAATTATATCTAAATAATGACTTACAAATGTAAATTGGCAAAGATCACGCTTCCAAAACATATTTGTTTTTAGTCGATTGTAATACAGGCTAGGATTTGTTTTTTAACTTCTGTTTAATTTTTGTTCTAAAAGATCCCCCTTCCTGTCCAACTTGAAGCAGACAGGAGAACACCAGTGTGGAACGTAACAATGACCTGAGAACGACCTCCTTCAACCAATGACAGAGAGTGGTCCACTTAATGCTACCAGGGTCCAACAATCTGTTAATCACGCCAGAAATAACTCATGAGCCAATGCCTTTCAATAAAGGACTTGACAATATAACTGTACGAGAAGCTAAATAACCACGGTGTAGAGACAGAGCAGGTGTCGTGACAGAAAGAGACAGGGAGGAGGAGGGACGGAAGCTCAGAACAGGATGAGGAAGGGGTAAGAGGCGTGAATGCACAGAAAGATAGTGAATATAGGCCTTTGTGAATGGGAGGAGGGTCTAGAGATATGGACCCTGTGTTACGTGATGCTGCTCCACAACACACTGCCAGCAGTAAAGTGTAATTGAAACAGAATACTCTGACTCCTCAGCCGCATTTATGAATGGCTCTAGTCTTCTTACATAATCAGGCCATTCTCTCAATCACCTCTGCTTCAGTGAGCGAGGGGGGAAGCTGTATAATAGCTATTCACACAGCTTCTAAATAAGCTACATACAACACATGTCAAAATTGGTTGAAATGTCCCCACATTTATAATTTCCCTTTGCTGCAAACTTCAGCAAACCTGTACTTAAAAATCAGCAGAGCAGGACAAGACCGATATTCAGCAGGCCTTGGCAGCTAGTCTGAAATCCAGACCCGGTTGGTGTTAACATACCATTCCTGGTACTCCGTGTCGCATGCCAAACACAGAAGTTTTGACATGTGCTTTAATTTACAGGGGCTTATTTTTCATTTCAAAATGGGATTTCAATGACATAAAAAACTTCCTGGAACCAGTCCACTTCTGGGTGCGATTGGCACAGCTGTGTTTTACAGTCACATGGTCAAAGCCCTAACCTGGTGTTTACACTTCAAAGATGGACTCAAATACACTGCTCAAAAAAATAAAAGGGAACACTAAAATAACATCCTAGATCTGAATGAATGAAATATTCTTATTAAATACTTTTTTCTTTACATAGTTGAATGTGCTGACAACAAAATCAAAACAAAAATGATCAATGGAAATCAAATGTATCAACCCACGGAGGGTCTGGATTTGGAGTCACACTCAAAATTAACACACTACAGGCTGATCCAACTTTGATGTAATGTCCTTAAAACCAGTAGTGTGTGTGGCCTCCACGTGCCTGTATGACCTCCCTACAACGCCTGGGCATGCTCCTGATGAGGTGGCGGATGGTCTCCTGAGGGATCTCCTCCCAGACCTGGACTAAAGCATCCGCCAACTCCTGGACAGTCTGTGGTGCAACGTGGCGTTGGTGGATGGCGCGAGACATGTCCCAGATGTGCTCAATTGGATTCAGGTCTGGAGAACGGGAGGGCCAGTCCATAGCATCAATGCCTTCCTCTTGCAGGAACTGCTGACACACTCCAGCCACATGGGGTCTAGCATTGTCTTGCATTAGGAGGAACCCAGGGCCAACCGCACCAGCATATGGTCTCACAAGGGTCTGAGGATCTCATCTCGGTACCTAATGGCAGTCAGGCTACCTCTGGCAAGCACACGGAGGGCTGTGCGGCCCCCCAAAGAAATGCCCCCCCCCACACCATGACTGACCAACCGCCAAACCGGTCATGCTGGAGGATGTTGCAGGCAGCAGAATGTTCTCCACGGCGTCTCCAGACTGTCACATGTGCTCAGTGTGAACCTGCTTTCATCTGTGAAGAGCACAGGGCTCCAGCGGCGAATTTGGCAACCTTGGTGTTCTCTGGCAAATGCCAAACGTCCTGCACGGTGTTGGGCTGTAAGCATAACCCCCACCTGTGGACATCGGGCCCTCATACCACCCTCATGGAGTCTGTTTCTGACCGTTTGAGCAGACACATGCACATTTGTGGCCTGCTGGAGGTTATTTTGCAGGGCTCTGGCAGTGTTCCTCCTGCGCCTCCTTGCACAAAGACGGAGGTAGTGGTCCTGCTGCTGGGTTGTTGCCCTCTTACGGCCTCCTCCACATCTCCTGATGTACTGGCCTTTCTCCTGGTAGCGCCTCCATGCTCTGGACACTATGCTGACACAGCAAACCTTCTTGCCACAGCTCGCATTGATGTGCCATCCTGGATGAGCTGCACTACCTGAGCCACTTGTGTGGGTTGTAGACTCCATCTCATGCTACCACAGGAGTGAAAGCACCGCCAGCATTCAAAAGTGACCAAAACATCAGCCAGGAAGCATAGGAACTGAGAAGTGGTCTTTGGTCCCCACCTGCAGAACCACTCCTTTATTGGGGGTGTCTTGCTAATTGCCTATAATTTCCACCTGTTGTCTATTCCATTTGCACAACAGCATGTGAAATTTATTGTCAATCAGTGTTGCTTCCTAAGTGGACAGATTGATTTCACAGAAGTGTGATCGACTTGGAGTTACATTGTGTTGTTTAAGTGTTCCCTTTATTTTTTTGAGCAGTGAATAATAATAATAATAATAATAATAATAATTTCACTGGGTGCTTATACTTGTCCTATTTCACACATGTACAAGTCTGTATTAACACACATGTGAACTGGAAATGTTTTTTTTTTTGCAAATCCCACTCAGAGTAGGGTCACAACCAGGGTCTACCATAATCAACGGTAACCCTAGAGCAATTAGGGTTAGGTGCCTTGCTCAAGGGCACATTGACAGATTTTTCACCTTGTCGGCTCAGGGATTCAAACTAGGGACCTTTCGGTTACTGGCTCTAAGCACTACTAGGTTACCTGCCACCCCTTATGTAGTCATCCTGATGTGGTAACCCTGTTGATGTAACCCTGATAACATAACCCTGAATGGCCTTGCACGAGCAATAAGGTTGGGTAAACATTAATGTAGCCTATCACTCACTTCTGTGAGGAAAGGCAGACTCGTGTCATGCCAACGCAATACTGATGTGTTGTCGACAAAGCAGAGGCCACAGTGTGTTCCAAAGGACAATAGGGCTGGCCAGCCTTTCCCCTATATGCATTAAGCAGTGAACACCACATTTACAGTAAAACTTAAAGATTTTTCAGGAAGGTGAAACTTTTCAGTGTAAACTTTTTTTTTTAAACAGATAAAGAATGTAGTAAATATATATATATATATATATATATATATATATATATATATAAGATCTTTGAGAACTAGCCATCACCAAAATAAAAACTAGACAATCAGGGAGATTGGAATTGTGTTCCCATTGATTTAGTTATGTTTGAGTCACTGAAAACATAAGACATAAACAATAGCAAATTGTGTAGAATTGAAGGAAATCCCCTTTAAAAACAGCACAGTTGTCTCTAACACCAAGAGGACCTCTAAAACTGTGGTCCCCTCGCTAACTTTGCCACCCCTGCAGAGGAATCCTAGGGGAAACACTACATGTATTCTACTAGCGACAATATCCTACTGATGGCTAGGAGAAAATTGTCTGATTCGCACTATAAACTGAAGCATATTGTACTGGGTCGAGGGTGATTGATTTATCTCACTACTAGCTCTCAAACACCAGGCAGCATCCTGACCTCACTGGACAGTCCTGAGTCATTAGCCTTGATGGCTCATGTGAACTACAATTCATACACTGTGTTTTAACGTTTAGACGCGTCAATCATCGCTTGAGATACGGCTTTCGAAACATATGGCAATTATCTTTCATCAGCGACTAAATAAACCTAAAAACAGCAGGCAATAAAGCAAATGGTGAGGTCATGCAAACCTTGTCTTTATATAAATATTGCTTGCTAGCTACTCACCTGCCCATTTTCCGAGTTTAGCAGGTGATACCACCCGTCCATTCCCCAACACCCAAACTCTGAGCCCTGACAGCAAACGACATACGGAGCACACTGAGAAATAGGCCGCAGTAAACGCGCCTATCCAGAAGAGCGGAGTCTCCACCGCCCGTAGTAAAGTCTCTCCAGTTGACGACATGATATTTGCACACGGCTTTCACAACTAATTTGTGAGATCAAATGTATGGATTTACAAATGGCTGTCTACAATACGTGCATCTATCGCAAAAGCCTCTTGTACATGATGCAGCCAGTAACTTTAAGCTCGTGCTTTTATATTTGGCTTTACTTCCGCGTCTGACACTTCCGCATTCACTGGTTTGCAGCACCGATTTGTTGACGTTGGAATCTGTCAAAACATGCTCCTTTTCGATTCGTTTATATTTGCGTCAATTCGTAGAGCAGCAACGACATGTGTGTCGACAGCCAGTCTCATTATTATTATTTTTTTAATCTTCATGGACGAGGAAGGCGGGACCAACACTTTCATAATATCTGACTGGATGAATATTTATGACACCAGATATTCACATTTCTGATTGGTTTGTGCTGTAATATTATTTCACTAGATCTGGCTAACCCTGTATATAGCTTTCATTGTTGTCTGTGTTCAATGTTCAGTTTTTTTTGTATTAATAAAACAAATAATATACAGTACCAGTCAAAGTTTGGACACACCTACTTATTCAAGGTTTTTTTTTTTTTTTTTTTACAGTTGTTATACATTGTAGAATAATAGTGAAGACATCAAAACTATGAAATAACACATATGGATTCATATAGTAACCAAAAAAGTGTTGATTTTAGATTCTTTAATGTAGCCACCCTTTGCCTTGATGACATCTTTGCACACTCTTGGCATTCTCTTAACCAGCTTTACCTGGAATGCTTTTCCAACAGTCTTGAAGGAGTTCCCACATATGCTGAGCACTTGTTGGCTGCTTTTCCTTCACTCTGCGGTCCAACTCATCCCAAACCATCTCAATTGGGTTGAGGTCGGGTGATTGTGGAGACGAGGTCATCAGATGCAGTACTCTATCACTCTCCTTCATGGTCAAATAGCCCTTACACAGCATGGAGGTATGTTGGGTCATTGTCCAGTTAAAAAACGAATGATAGTCCCACTAAGCGCAAACCAGATGGGATGGTGTATCGCTGCAGAGTGCTGTGGTAGCCATGCTGGTTAAGTGTGCCTTGAATTCTAAATAAATCACTGACAGTGTCACCGGCAAAGCACTCCCACACCATCACACCTCCTCCTCCGTGCTTCACGATGGAAACCACATATGCAGAGATCATCCGTTCACCTACTCTGCATGTCACAAAGACATGGCGGTTGGAACCAAAAATCTTGGAACCAAAAGATTTGGACTCATCAGACCAAAGGACAGATTTCCACTGGTCTAATGTGCATTGTTCGTGTTTCTTGGCCCAAGCAAGTCTCTTCTTCTTATTGGTGTCCTTTAGTAGTGGTCTCTTTGCAGCAATTCGACCATGAAGGCCTGGTTTACAGTTGATGTTGCGATGTGTCTGTTACTTGAACTCTGTGAAGCTTTTATTTGGGCTGCAATTTCCTAGGCTGGTAACTCCAATGAATGTATCCTCTGCAGCAGAGGTAACTCTGGGTCTTCCTTTCCTGTGGTGGACTTATGAGAGAAAAGTTTCATCATAGCGCTTGATGGTTTTTGCGACTGCACTTGAAGAAACTTTATAAGTTGTTGAAAAAAAATCAGAACTTCATGTCTTAAAGTAATGTTGGACATACTGACTTTTCACTTTGCTTATTTGAGCCGTTCTTGTCATAATATGGACTTGGTCTTTTACCAAATAGGGCTGTATTCTGTATACCACCCATACCTTATCACAACACAACTGATTGTCTCAAACGCATTAAGAAGGAAAGACATTTTAACAAGGCACACCTGTTAATTGAAATGCATTCCAGGTGACTACCTCATGAAGCTGTCGTCAAGGCAAAGGGTGGCTACTTTGGGTGGCTACTTTGAAGAATCTAAATCCTAAAATATATTTAGATTTGTTTAACCATTTTATGGTGACTACATGATTCCAAATGTGTTATTTAATAGTTTGATGTCTTCACTATTATTCTACAGTGTAGAAAATAGTACAAATAATGAAAAACCCAGGAATGAGTAGGTGTGTCCAAACTTTTGACTGGTACTGTGTTAATATATTATTATAATTACTGGACTTGCTAATTGATCAAAAATAAAAACTGAAATAGCTTATTTAAATAAGTATTCAGACCCTTGGCTATGAGACTAGAAATTGAGCTCAGGTGCATCCTGTTTCCATTGATCATCCTTGAGCTGTTGTGTAGATTGATGAGGTCGAAAAAAAACAATTTAATCAATTTTAGAATTTTAGAGTAACGTCACAAAATGTGGGGAAAAATCAAGAGGTCAGAATATTTTCCGAACGCACTGTATGTATTTCCATAAATAATACCATTGTAAAGGCTAATAAGGCTGGTTTAACCCTTCATAGGCGGTTCTAGGAAGAACCTTCAGAAGATCAAATGGCTTTTGGCATAACCCTTCATAGACGGTTCTAGGTAGAACCATATACAGGGGGTTCTTTGAAGTACCCCACATAGAGGGTTCTAGATGAAGCCTCTGAAAAGGGTTCTACCCAGCAACAAAAAGTGCTCCACTATGGGGACAAACCGAAAAACCCTGTATGGTCTTACTCAGCACCTTTTTATCTAAGAGTGAAGTCATGGCTCATCCTATATAACTACTGCTATATACACCTTCTCTATTTACACACTGTCCATACTGTCTATACAAACCCTTCACATACATGGACAGTACTGTGCAAACGTTTTAGGCAGGTGTGAAAAAATGCTGTAAAGTAAGAATGCTTTCAAAAATAGATTATATTTATCAATTAACAAAATGCAAAGTGAGTGAACTGAAGAAAAATCTACATCAAATCAATATTTGGTGTGACCACCCTTTGGCTTCAGAACAGCATCAATTCTTCTAGGTACATTTGCACACAGTATTTGAAGGAACTCGGCAGGTAGGTTGGCCCAAACATCTTGGAGAACTAACCACAGTTCTTCTGTGGATTTAGGCAGCCTCAGGTACTTATCTCTCTTCGGCAGGGTAGCCTAGTGGTTAGAGCATTGGACTTGTTACAAGTTCAAATCCCCGAGCTGACAAGGTACAAAATCTGTCGTTCTGCCCTTGAACAGGCAGTTAACCCACTGTTCCTAGGCCGTCATTGAAAATAAGAATTTGTTCTTAACTGACTTGCCAAGTTAAATAAAGGTTAAAAAAACAATAATAATAATGTAATCCCAGACAGACTCGATGATGTTGAGATCAGGGCTCTGTGGGGGCCGTACCATCACTTCCAGGACTCGTTATTCTTCTTTACACTGAAGAAAGTTCTTAATGACTTTCGCTGTATGTTTGGGGTTGTTGTCATGCTGCAGAATGCTTTTGGGGCCATTCAGATGCCTCCCTGATGGTATTGCATGATGGATAAGTATCTGCCGGTACTTCTCAGCATTGAGGAGACCATTAATTCTGACCAAATCACCAAATGAATTTGCAGAAATGCAGCCCCAAACTTGCAAGGAACCTCCACCATGCTTCACTGTTGCCTGCAGACACTCATTCGTGTTCCGTTCTCCAGGCCTTCGGCAAACAAACTGAAGAGGACTCATTAGTCCAGAGCGCCTGCTGCCATTTCTTTAATGTTGCCCGTCTCTTTGTGCTTCTTCACAGGAGCTTTACAGCACATCTGGAAACCCCTGTCTGCCTTAATGTCTGCCTGGGAGAGACCTTGCTGATACAGTACCTTGTGTCTTGTTGCTGTGCTCAGTCTTGACATGTCTGCCTGGGAGAGACCTTACTGATACAGTACCTTGTGTCTTGTTGCTGTGCTCAGTCTTGACATGTCTGCCTGGGAGAGACCTTACTGATACAGTACCTTGTGTCTTGTTGCTGTGCTCAGTCTTGACATGTCTGCCTGGGAGAGACCTTGCTGATACAGTACCTTGTGTCTTGTTGCTGTGCTCAGTCTTGACATGTCTGCCTGGGAGAGACCTTGCTGATACAGTACCTTGTGTCTTGTTGCTGTGCTCAGTCTTGACATGTCTGCCTGGGAGAGACCTTACTGATACAGTACCTTGTGTCTTGTTGCTGTGCTCAGTCTTGCCATGATGTATGACTTTTGACTGTAAACTGTCTTCAGCAACCTCACCTTGTCAGCTGAGTTTGTCTGTTCCTGATCCAGTTTTATTCCTCCTACGCAGCTGTTTCTGTTTCAGTTAATAATTTTGTTTCAAACTACATATTGAATTGATGATCATTAGCACCTGTTTTGTATAATTGTTTAATCATACATCTGACTATATACCTACAAAATCCCTGACTTTGTTCAAGTGTACCTAGAAGAACTGATGCTGTTTTGAATGCAAAGGGTGGTCACACCAAATATGGATTTGATGTAGATTTTTCTCTGTTCACTCACTTTTCATTTAGTTAATTGATAAATATAATCTATTACCGTGTCTATTGTTGAAAACATTCTTACTTTACAGCATTTTTTCAGACCTGCCTAAAACTTTTTGACATTGCTGAATAGGATTTAGATTCTGGACTCATTTTATTATGGGGTTTTGTATTGTGTATTTAAATACTGTATTCTGGACAGGTCCTTTTACTATGGGGTTTTGTACTGTGTATTTAAATACTGTATTCTGGACAGGTCCTTTTACTATGGGGTTTTGTACTGTGTATTTAAATACTGTATTCTGGACAGGTCCTTTTACTATGGGGTTTTGTACTGTGTATTTAAATACTGTATTCTGGACAGGTCCTTTTACTATGGGGTTTTGTACTGTGTATTTAAATACTGTATTCTGGACAGGTCCTTTTACTATGGGGTTTTGTACTGTGTATTTAAATACTGTATTCTGGACAGGTCCTTTTACTATGGGGTTTTGTACTGTGTATTTAAATACTGTATTCTGGACAGGTCCTTTTACTATGGGGTTTTGTACTGTGTATTTAAATACTGTATTCTGGACAGGTCCTTTTACTATGGGGTTTTGTACTGTGTATTTAAATACTGTATTCTGGACAGGTCCTTTTACTATGGGGTTTTGTAATGTGTATTTAAATACTGTATTCTGGACAGGTCCTTTTACTATGGGGTTTTGTACTGTGTATTTAAATACTGTATTTTCGACATAGCTCATTCTAATATTTCTACTACTCTACATTACATTTTAGTTAGACTGTTTTAACACACCGCGTATTTATTTACATACTGGATTATTGACATAGCTCACTAATATTTCTGCTGCTGTGCGTATCATTGTTAGTATATATTGTGTAGTATCATCCGGTGTATATACGTATAGATTGCTCCTGAATTACTGTTACAGTGCTGTTGGGTTGTTAATTGGATTCATTCCCGAACTTTCTCGATTTATTTTTGTTCTTTCTTTTTGTTGTTGTTTTTAAAATGGATAATTTCTGTGTTTGACATTTTACTGCGTTGTTAGGAACTAGTGACATAAGCATTTCGCTGCACCCACTATAAGATCTGCTCAACTGTCTTGGCGACCAATAAACGTTGTTTTGATTTAAAACCATTCATAAATGACTCAACCATGAGGGGAAAAATACTTCAACATGTAGAATTCATAGATAAATAGGTCAATATAATATTGACAAAAGATAGTAGAGCCAGGCCTAGTTCCTGATTTAAAATGTTTTGAAAGCTTAAATAAAAAAGTCAACCGTTAACTATATTGTCCGTGAGCTTTCAAAGCCTCTGAGCTAGATTTTACACGAGAGCACACTATAAGACTGCTTCATTTGATAAATATAATATAAACATGATCCTTGGAATCTTTTATAGATACAGGGTAGGCAGTAAGCTACTTAAAGATTGAAGTACTAGAACCGAATCTCAGTTTAAATCTCAGTGTGTTTGTGGGAGGGGGGAGGGGGGGGGGGGGTCACGCTGCCTGAACATCTAAGAAGCACAGGTTGAATCATAAAACGCATACAAAGGCTTAGCATTATACATGTATAAAGATCACATGTTGTTGCTGCTCTCTGGAATGTCTCCTGTCCATTTACCGGCCCTGAATCCTAATATATTCATAAATATATTATATACTTTATATACTTTCTCTTTTGAACAATTAAATGTGACAAGGGACTAGATCTGCATAATAAAGCCTCTTTGTTTGTCTTTAGTTTCAACCCAAAATGAATATAAATATATATATGACTTCAGCACCACATCTTACCCGACAGCTCCCTTGTAGTGAGTTGTTGTGATACTACTCTCACCTATATCTGATTTTAAATAGATCACGTCGCTTAATTAAGGTTATAGCCGATATCCGAACTTTATCTCCCTCTAAACACTGCCAACAGACATGTCCGTCAGTAAAGTAAAATCTAGGTGGGTGAAATAATAAATATGTTATTTTATCTCCACAACAAACACCGTTGATTGACGTGAAATATCATCTACTTAAGATTTCAAAAGCACATCACACCACATAATGTATTTCTTGATTGCGTTATTCGGACAAATACAGGGGGGACATCCGAGCTGTTTGTTGGAGATCGTCTATGTTTATTTTAATATCATTTAACTTCAAGACTATAACACTTGTATTGATACCACCTAATAAAAGCCTTACATTTACAAGCCTACACTATTTTCAGATTGTTATCCAACTCCTCAACATCTTTTATCAGCGCTTTCTGCGGAATGTCTTAGTATTTCAGACGTAATTAGAGGCTACCAAGTGCAAACACTTATATACAAAAGTAACAGATTAGGTGAATATTCTCTAAAATTATAAATATATTTTATAGGTCAATTCCATGCTTTTTCAAAAGTGGGCTAATAAGGTAACAACTTTTACACGTTCTGAAAATTGCTTGTTTGACAAAAGAAGTGCACGATGTTGTATTTTAATATTTTATTGCAACTTTAAAGGTACAAATCTACAAGATAAATATGTGTGACGTGTATTATACAAAGTGCATGTACATCTCCCTCTAAAGCAATATATAAAGCAATGAGTCACAACGGAACACTAACATACAGCAACTTACATAGAGTCATAAACACATGAAAGCAATCACATTCCACCACAGATAAGAAAGAGAGAGCCCTTTCTCCAGAACTAAACGGATACATTACTCCGTACATTCTGCACACACGGTGCCAAGTTTCTTCTCAAGCGTGCATGGTTGATGGCCTATCTGCATTTTGTGTGACACAAAAAGTACAACAACAAAAAGACCTTGCATGAATCAGTAATTGTGTTTTGTCTGTACTGACAAACAGAACTGTAACTACATATGAGGACACTGAGGTCCGGACGTCGATCGTTTCTTCTCATTTGAAGAAAAATATTAATAAAAAAATATGTATTTTGTACACAAATAAAATCAATTAGCCTACAGGTCATTTAAATATTGCTCCCAGCGTCGAACGATTATAGTCTTGATCTGACTGAGTTATATTCGCACCGTCCTTTTTGCGAAGGCGTGGAATCATGAACAGTGATATTTTGTTTTGTTCGTCTGCGTCACCCCCGGATTTGCCTTTTTAGCAGCACATTCACCGCTCTTCCAAACCGCTAACCCCCGCCCTCTTGCCGCACAACGAACTACCCCAGTTCGCAGTAGGCTCTGCTGACAGTGGGTTTAGGAGATGCCGGACAAAAAGCAAATTATAACAGTCCCGCCTTGTCTACAGACATTCCCCAAACAAACAAAAACTGAACAAGTGCACACCTGCTAGGTATTTGCTTATAGGTATGTCAGTCAGGTGGCTAGACTTATATTGCAGTAAAGTTGAAGGGCTCTGGCTAGTGTTACTTAGCCAGCTAGAAGGATGAAGTGAGAAGCTAACGTTAAAAGGTGCCTACCTCAGCAGGATGAAAAAAATACTCTACTAAATTATCATTGTAACTTTGTTTTACAGAGAGCAGACTACTGAGACAGACAGTGATGTGGCACTCAGAGGTGAGGCTGAGGCAGGCTGCAATGCATACAGGAGGAAGTAGAGGAGACAGAGAGAGCGAGGAAACTTGGGGTAGGGGCCCCATGTGGGGTCCCCTGAGAAAATCTGAACTAATCTTATCAAACAATTTAGGAACTAAAAAATAAGATATGTTTCAATATGATCTCCACAGGACCTATCTTCCCTGGAGGCCAACATTAAAATACAACCCCTGTATGTTTCAATGTGAACATCTCCACAGGACCTATCTTCCCTGGAGGCCAACATTAAAATACAACCCCTGTATGTTTCTATGTGAACATCTCCACAGGACCTATCTTCCCTGGAGGACGACATTAAAATACAACCCCTGTATGTTTCTATGTGAACATCTCCACAAGACCTATCTTCCCTGGAGGCCAACATTAAAATACAACCCCTGTATGTTTCTATGTGAACATCTCCACAAGACCTATCTTCCCTCGAGGCCAACATTAAAATACAACCCCTGTATGTTTCTATGTGAACATCTCCACAAGACCTATCTTCCCTTGAGGCCAACATTAAAATACAACCCCTGTATGTTTCCATGTGAACATAATATCTTCCCTGGAGGCCAACATTAAAATACAACCCCTGTATGTTTCTATGTGAACATCTCCACAGGACCTATCTTCCCATGGCCCTGATGACTAAATAACACACCTGGTTGTGGACCTGCTGACTAAATAACAAACCTGGTTATGGCCCTGATGACTAAATAATAAACCTGGTTATGGCCCTGCTGACTACATAACAAACCTGGTTGTGGCCCTGATGACTACATAACAAACCTGGTTGTGGCCCTGATGACTAAATAACAAACCTGGTTATGGCCCTGATTACTAAATAACAAACCTGGTTATGGCCCTGATGACTAAATAACAAACCTGGTTATGGCCCTGCTGACTACATAACAAACCTGGTTATGGCCCTGATGACTATGGGGCAGATTATTCTCTCTCTCTCTCTCTCTCTCTCTCTCTCTCTCTCTCTCTCTCTCTCTCTCTCTCTCTCTCTCTCTCTCTCTCTCTCTCTCTCTCTCTCTCTCTCTCTCTCTCTCTCTCTCTCTCTCTCTCTCTCTCATAATTACATTTATTTGGCTGTGCACTATGAGGTCCAATGGCACTAAACCCTCTGAGCCCATAATTATAGAGCCAAATACACCAAATGGCACAAGCACAGTCTGTTTCCAGACTTGTTTACTGTGGATGGCACACACACACACACACACACACACACACACACACACACACACACACACACACACACACACACACACACACACACACACACACACACACACACACACACACACACACAGACAGACAGAGAGATACACACACAGACAGACAGAGAGATACACACACACACACATATATACACACAGGGCTAACCACACTCAGTCCATTAAAATTGTTTACAGACTCAATTTACCTGTCTGGACCTAAAAATAGGACACATCCTTGTTTTGTGTTTTGAGATTGGGAGTAGAGATCTGTTGAGCAGATGTCAGTGTGTGGCTGTCTCCCTCTCTCTCTCCCTCTCTCCTTCTCTTTGTCCGCTCTCTCTCTCTGTCCTCTCTAAATTCAATTCAAGGGGCTTTATTGGCATGGTAAACACATGTTAACATTGGAAAAGCAAGTGAAGTAGATAATATACAAAAGTTAAATAAACAATAAAAATGAACACTCACTCTCTGTCCTCTCTCTCCTTCTCTGTCCTCTCTATCTCTCTCTCTCTGTCCTCCCTCCCTCTCACCCTCTCTTTCTGTCCTCTCTCTCTCTCTCTCTCTCTCTCTCTCTCTCTCTCTCTCTCTCTCTCTCTCTCTCTCTCTCTCTCTCTCTCTCTCTCTCTCTCTCTCTCTCTCTCTCTCTCTCTCTCTCTCTCTCTCTCTCTCTCTCTCTCTCTCTCATAATTACATTTATTTGGCTGTGCACTATGAGGTCCAATGGCACTAAACCCTCTGAGCCCATAATTATAGAGCCAAATACACCAAATGGCACAAGCACAGTCTGTTTCCAGACTTGTTTACTGTGGATGGCACACACACACACACACACACACACACACACACACACACACACACACACACACACACACACACACACACACACACACACACACACACACACACACACACACAGACAGACAGAGAGATACACACACAGACAGACAGAGAGATACACACACAAACACACACACACACACATATATACACACAGGGCTAACCACACTCAGTCCATTAAAATTGTTTACAGACTCAATTTACCTGTCTGGACCTAAAAATAGGACACATCCTTGTTTTGTGTTTTGAGATTGGGAGTAGAGATCTGTTGAGCAGATGTCAGTGTGTGGCTGTCTCCCTCTCTCTCTCCCTCTCTCCTTCTCTTTGTCCGCTCTCTCTCTCTGTCCTCTCTAAATTCAATTCAAGGGGCTTTATTGGCATGGTAAACACATGTTAACATTGGAAAAGCAAGTGAAGTAGATAATATACAAAAGTTAAATAAACAATAAAAATGAACACTCACTCTCTGTCCTCTCTCTCCTTCTCTGTCCTCTCTATCTCTCTCTCTCTGTCCTCCCTCCCTCTCACCCTCTCTTTCTGTCCTCTCTCTCTCTGTCCTCCCTCCCTCTCACCCTCTCTTCCTGTCCTCTCTCCCTCTGTCCTCCCTCCCTCTCTCTCTCTCTGTCCTCCCTCCCTCTCACCCTCTCTTTCTGTCCTCTCTCTCTCTGTCCTCCCTCCCTCTCACCCTCTCTTCCTGTCCTCTCTCCCTCTGTCCTCCCTCCCTCTCTCTCTCTCTGTCCTCCCTCCCTCTCTCTGTGTATATATATTATGACTCTGTGCATCTATATCCACAATTCAGCTAGCACATTTGGTTCCTTGGAAGATGAGGGAACCTATGTTTTTTGTTTTCCATTGGTTCTGGGAACGAAGCCATTTGTTTCCTTTCTGGTAAAACCAAACATTTCGTAAACGTTCTGAGAACGGAAGTGAACATTTCGCCTGTTCTGCGAATGTTCATTTTTAAATTGCATGGAGTTTCTGAGAAAGTTTTACGATGGTTCCTTGAAAGTTTTCCTGGGAGGTTTTATTAACGTTCTGAGAACGTAAATTATACGTTATTTGAAGATAATTAAATAACGTTCTGAGAACGTAAATTATACGTTATTTGAAGATAATTAAATAACGTTCTGAGAACGTAAATTATACGTTATTTGAAGATAATTAAATAACGTTCTGAGAACGTAAATTATACGTTATTTGAAGATAATTAAATAACGTTCTGAGAACGTAAATTATACGTTATTTGAAGATAATTAAATAACGTTCTGAGAACATTCTCTAAATGTTGTGAATGTTTTGAATGAATGTAAAGGTTATTTGGAGATTTTTTATGTATCTTCCTAAAAACTCACTGAATATTGCATCACGACTTTTAATAACACTGCCAGCTTAGGTAAACTGTTCTGAACTCTCAGCACAGATAGGACACATTGTACATTCATTTGCTTAGGCATTAATCATGCAAACACATCTCTTTCTATTGTAGCACAGCATCAGTGAGATTTGAACCTATGCTCTTCTAGTTGTCTATCCATGGATTTAGTCCATTGCCCACCAGGATGGAGCTAACACCCCATGTTTTTTTTTAACTCGTACAAAGCTGTTCATTGTAGTTTACTCAACCAGCTCTCATTTCAATGGAAACAAGCACTCATTAAGATCAGCTGTGGCCAATTAGTGGGTGTGGCCAACACACCTGAACACACTTAACAAGATCGAGGATAGAGAGTTTTGTTGACCCTGAGAACGGAATGTATATGTTGTTAAATAACATTCTTAGAACCTTATTTGAACCTTCTTAGAACCTTATGAATGTTTTCTTGGGGTTTTTAATGGAACATTTTCTTAATGTTCTGAGAACATGACTTGAAATAGAACCATGAGGAAACCTGCAGAAAACATTTTGCTGAATAACTGAAATTCCCACAGAAGAATTTCTTAAATGTGCTGAGAATGTTCCAAAGCCACGCAACTATCCTGCACCATTCCCAGAACGTTGTGGGAAAGTTGGATGACTTTGGAGTTTAAAGTGCAGACTGCCATCTTTAATTTGAGGCTATTTCATATATATTGGGAGAACCGTTTAGAAATTACAGCCCTTTCAGTACATAGTCGGCCCATTTTAGGAGACCAAAAGTATTGGGACAAATTCATTTATGTGTAGTAAAGTAGTAAAAAGTATTTGGTCCCATATTCCTAGCATGCATTGACTACATCAAGCTTGTGACTCCACAAACTTGTTGGATGCATTTACTGTTAGTTTTGGTTGTGTTTCAGATGATGTTGTGCCCAATAGAAATGAATGTTTAATAATGTATTGTGTCATTTTGGAGTCACTTGTATTGTAAATAAGAATAGGATATGATTCTAAACACTTCTACATCAATGTGGATGTTACCATGGTTACATATAATCCTCAATGAGTGAAAGAGTTACAGATGCAGAAATATCATACACCCAAGACATGCTCACCTCTCACCTCTCCAAAACAAACAGAAAATGCCTCCAACACATTTGTAGAGTCACAAGCTTGATGTAGCCATTGCGTGCTATGAATATGGGACCAAATACTTACATTTTTACTACTTTAATGCACATACAGTGGGGCAAAAAAGTATTTAGTCAGCCACCAATTGTGCAAGTTCTCCCACTTAAAAAGATGAGAGGCCTGTAATTTTCATTATAGGTACACTTCAACTATGACAGACAAAATGAGAAGAAAAAAATCCAGAAAATCACATTGTAGGATTTTTAATGAATTTATTTGCAAATTATGGTGGAAAATAAGTATTTGGTCAATAACAAAAGTTTATCTCAATACTTTGTTATATACCCTTTGTTGGCAATGACAGAGGTCAAACGTTTTCTGTAAGTTTTCACACACTGTTGCTGGTATTTTGGCCCATTCCCCCATGCAGATCTCCTCTAGAGCAGTGATGTTTTGGGGCTGTTGCTGGGCAACATGGACTTTCATCTCCCTCCAAAGATTTTCTATGGGGTTGAGATCTGGAGACTGGCTAGGCCACTCCAGGACCTTAAAATGCTTCTTACGAAGCCCCTCCTTCGTTGCCCGGGCAGTGTGTTTGGGATCATTGTCATGCTGAAAGACCCAGCCACGTTTCATCCTCAATGCCCTTGCTGATGGACGGAGGTTTTCACTCAAAATCTCACGATACACGGCCCCATTCATTCTTTCCTTTACACGAATCAGTTGTCCTGGTCCCTTTGCAGAAAAACAGGATAAAACATGATATGGGGGCATGAATGTTGAAGTAAACAGAAGCCAGTTCAAACTGTTATCCTAAGACTGTGTGAACGGTAAACACATGTGATGATAATGGCAAGACACAAAAAGGGCAGAAACCTTCAAGTGGAACTGACAGCATTTTGAAATCTTATTCAAATCTGTTCATATAGACCCCCAGGGCGATTTGTACATTTTCTGACAAGCGAGCACTTAGACATGGCCATTTTCACAAATTCATATAATGTTTGTGAATTACGTATAGTAAGGCATTTGTGAAAGTTCTATAGCAAAATAGAGTAGGAAAGCTTCTGTGCGTTTGGACAACAGAAGTAAATAAAACCCAATAAAAACATCTGTCTCGTCCAGGACCGGTGAGCGATAACCAATCAGAGCTACAGTAGGCCTTTATGCAAATAAGCCATTTTCCACATGGACCTGCCATCATTCACAGTGAACTGGACTGTGTGTTTACAGGCAGTAGGACCTGCCATCATTCACTTTGAACTGGACTGTGTGTTTACAGGCATTAGGGCCTGCCATCATTCACAGTGAACTGGACTGTGTGTTTACAGGCAGTAGGGCCTGCCATCATTCACGTTGAACTGGACTGTGTGTTTACAGGCAGTAGGGCCTGCCATCATTCACGTTGAACTGGACTGTGTGTTTACAGGCAGTAGGACCTGACATTATTCACTTTGAACTGGACTGTGTGTTTACAGGCAGTAGGACCTGCCATCATTCACGTTGAACTGGACTGTGTGTTTACAGGCAATAGCAACAGCGTGACTTTAGCTCATCAGAATGCATTCGCCAAAAGCCACAAATTACACCTGAATGGATTTCTGCATATATGTCAATACCAGGGGAGTCCTCTTCCATTTGGGATCTTTACAGTCCTATTGATCAAACAACCATGAAAAGGTAGGCTCTCTCTCCCTCAGTTGCATATGCACATCAACAACAACAAGATCAACAACTATTGCTAGCCAAAGGGGATGGCCTAAAATCTAACAAGAGACAGTAGATAAACCCTCTCAAATGATTTCAGCTAGTTGGCAGTCATAATTGCCCTGATAAACAGAAGGGAATAGTAGCCTGCTCAGTGTTCTGCAGCCTGTCTGCCAATGCATGCTTGTCCCAACCCACGTTTTGACAACTGAATGGGAACTTAAACCATTTGATCGATGCCAAATACATTTGATTGACAACTAAGGGCGAGTTGTTAAATTGCCTTCAGTGTGTCAGAGTAGGGTCTGAGTTGTTCGTCTGTTCAGATTGTCTGTTCGTAAATTCAGTGTCTGTTCGTAAATTCAGTGTCTGTTCGTAAATTCAGATTGTCTGTTCGTAAATTCAGTGTCTGTTCGTAAATTCAGAGTGTCTGTTCATTAAATTCAGATTGTCTGTTCGTAAATTCAGTGTCTGTTCGTAAATTCAGATTGTCTGTTCGTAAATTCAGATGGCCTGTAAATTCAGTGTGTTTCGCTTTCGGGGTGTTCAGAACACACACTGCACTATTGACACTGGTCTGGATGCTCTGGCCGAGGAGTAGGGTTGATCCTAGCATTCCTCACAACGGCAGTCAAGCTACATAAATAGATACGCTAGTCTATTAGCCACTTTATGACTGACTTGTGATCATAGCCCTTGCTAGTTTGGTTGTATGTACATGCCTTAGTTACATTCCTCCTTTCTTGTTCCAAATATTGAGTGATTGAAACTCCCCGAAAGGGTGGAGGCAGTAAACAATGTACCAGGTCAGATGTGATATACAACCTGATAGCAATATTTTTTGGACAACCAAGAAATGTATTGGTGAATTATATTAATCATGCATTGAACTTGAGCTTTTCTGCCAGTAATGCCTTACTGTACGTCATGGAATTCTGAGTCAAATATAACCTATTTTTTAAAACCTCTTATACAGTTGGCTTTGTAGCATAAACTGGGAATTCTATATTCTTTGACTGATATTATGATTGTCTGTTTGTTTCATATCTGCAAAGCAGTTCAAACGCTGTCAATTCCACTTTAAGTGGAGCAAGACTCATGAGAGCATTTTCACCGTAGTCATACACTCTTCATAGAACACATTGGTGAATCTCAGGACACCTGACAGAAGATCATAAAGACAAGTGATATGCAACTCAAAGACTCCCAGTGGGTTACAGCACATTCATATAGGACCAGGTTAGATAGGGAGGGGTGAAGAAGCAGTTCAGTAGGGGTGTGCCAGGGGTCTCAAAAGATCCCACAATACCTTGTGGCATGCATATGATTCCTTATAGATTGAGAAGGGGTTAGTTTGCTCAGGACTTGAGGAAACCGTTAAAACAATGTAGCAGCCATCTTACCCTGCACAAACACAAACCACTACCACAACCACTACTAATAAACAATGTCATTAAATAAAAACGTAACTGTCTCCAACTCGGATGACTGTAATCAATTGATTAGTGGAAACAGGTGTGTTAGTGCTGTGGTGAAACAAAAGCCTGCACACCCAGGACCAGAGTGGGGGGGGGGTCCTGAACTCAGGGAACAATCACCTTGACTCACTGTTGAACTTTGAACCCCCCCCATGAAAAAACCCAGATGCCAGATATACTGTTGTGTAGCCTACAGTTAACTTAGTTGGAGCAGATGTATCTTTATTCAAAAGTGACGTGTCCTCCCATGTGGAATACATGTCCTAGGTGTGAGCTGTTAGGATATTTAACCAACATCTAAATGATCTGCTCCATCTAAGTCAGTTATTAACTCACCAAGGGAGCGCTGGCCTCTTTGTATTTCTAGACAGTTCCTATATTACAAAACACAAAGAATAGACCAGAAAACACCCATTTCATAAATCAACATTTTATTCAAACAGCAAACTCATACAATTATCCAACATAATTGTGTTTTGAGAAATACGGAACTCGTGTACAAAAAGGTGACAGATCAAATTGAACCGCAATCGAATATTACAACATTTAACACATGTAACACGAGTCTCTCTGTGTTCTGTATTGTATGGATGTGTATGTGTCTGTAATGACAGGGCTCTTCTGTAAAACACACCTTGGTCTCAGCATGACTCCCTGTCAAAATAAAAGCTATTAAAAGATAACATGCGTAACATGTCCAGCAAAATGAATGTCATATTGAAAGCCATTAATGTTTATAATTTGACAAATGCCTGGAAGAAACCAGTTGTCTGAAGTGGAAATAACACTATTAAAAGGTGGATGTTGTGTAGTTTCTCCTCCCAGGTAACCTGTACGTGTCACTGCTACACAGTTTCCTACTTTGCTGTTGTGTACACTACATACATTCCCTACTTCTGCTTCCAACCCAATCGATAATATACCTGTAACCTGCGATCTTCACACAGTTCAGTCTTCTATAGATTTCATATAGACAGTTCAAGATAAGCATCCACAATGATAGGAAAGTTATCCAACTCTCGTGTGTGTGTGTGTGTCCGTCCTCTAAAAAGGACTAACAGGTGTATTTCCTATTGTCCTGAACTATAGGCCTATACCACACATGGTTATGAAATCACAACAATGCATGCAGATTTTGACTCCCCGAGAAGGGAGATATTTGACGACAACAACAACAATTAAAATCTGCAATAATATGACAATAATAATATCACTCGTCAATAAATACAACACATTCAATTCGGCGACTGAGTCCTCCACGAATGCTTTTTGGGGTAAGGGCTTCCCAGACTGGTATTTATGAACAGCAAGCCCAGACCGCAAAAAGATTCGTGACGGACAATCTATGGGTCCAGATCCACATCACTCCACGAACTACTGCCGTAAAAAGAGTCTTCCACTGTCTCTCATCCACACAAAGTGCATCAGTCCAGCAATTGGTACAACACTCACAATCTATCCTTGCGCGCAAGGTTCTTGCATGTGGAATCCGACATTGTAACCACATTCGTCTAAACATATCAATTCACGTTAGGCTACAGAAAACACTGTGTTTTATTTCTAAACCAGCAGTAATCGCGGTGTGTGTACGTACATCCTCTTATTCGCAATGTCGCCTAATGGAGAGCCGATCTCCAGTCGTCTGCCGATAGCTGTGCACGAGGAAGAACGCTGCTCTGCTCCAACATACCGTAAATAGAGAGCAGCGAAGGCTTTCATTGGAGAGTACAGAACTCGTCATCTACCAATCGCAATCAATCTCTATAGGGACCCCCCTTATCCAACAAAAAAAGACGAGAAGGAAAACTAACTGGTTTCCCCGCTGTGAAAAAGTAACGGGACAAACCATTGTCCACACAGCAGCCTTTACGCCTTGCTAAAGCCCAAATAAATGTGTGCGAAAATGGGTAGCTTCTGAAACAAACAAGTACGATAAAAATGTATCTGATCCAACCAAATGTTTGATGGTGAGAAACATATCCCTAATGTTGATAATAGATGATGACATCTGACAGCAAAGCCTACTATTCACCCCACAATGCCGCAAGTAAACTTCCCCTAACCAAACATTTACTCAACCATCAACAACATGAACCATCACTGGACAGCCCGCAGTGATGTAACCAACACTTACTTATAGGTCTAACATTACAGATTCCAATGATCATCCATATTTAGACCCAAGGCTGGGATTCATTCTGATCCGCGGTATCCACTTCATAGCGCGCTTGACATTTTAAAGGAGCCGGCATCTGCAGCGTTTACCTTGAATGCGATCTCAACGACCGCGCTAATATTGCCTTTAAAAGCTGCGTTATCTGCAAAGCGCGATGGGATTGAATCCTCAGGTAGCCAATATCTACACTGGTGGACTAGGGAGACAACATGGCACGACATTAGGATAACCCATTGGCTACCCCCTTTTTATACCGCACCCAAATATACATCCTGTATAGCCTGCAGTAGCCTATGCAAGTAGGAGCCAGTCGACAGTCGGTGGCACGAAAAGAAAAAAAACAGGTATTCAATAAATTAGATCCATTGGAACCCCAAAAGTTCCAGAACTCTTCAGGCCCGCTCTTGCGCCGATTTGATTGGCCGGGACTTTAATTTGTGGCCGCCTCCAATCGGTCACGATTTCTTCTTTCTGTCTCGAGCACAGGGTCTGCCGCCTCTGACGCAGTACGCGCGCTACTCACTTTAGCAGTCACGACTCGAGAAGGGTCGCTCTTTCCACTGACAACCAAACGCCAGAATGTAATTACGGAGGGCGGTACACCTCAGCCCTGCCCATCTTTGGCCAAAATGGTCCACAGAGCTAACGTTGATGTAACATAGAGCCGTGCCTGTATTTTTGTTCCACAGTCAAAACACAAAATGACGATAACATTCGTGGGGCACAATGTCTTAATTTCCCACTATAGCATAGGAATGTTACACTGAACTGTCAGCCGCAGATTTTAAAACAATTGAACATTTCAAGATGAACCCTCACAGAGTGGTGGACCCATATCCATTCTAAGCATAATTCAAACATGGCCTAATGACATCATCAGTCAGCGGTTGCATGCATAGCTTTAGGCTATAGCCTATGTCTACTTAACGATGGTTCAACCACACAAATCAAATTATTTATGAAACAAGAATCCGAATAAAATTGTCATTGGAGACATGGACGTAATTCATTTAAGGTGTAGCCTAAACCACACATGAATGTAGCCTATAATATGACCGGGACATGGCAGACTTACGCCAACTGCTATCTGAATCAAAGAGGATGGCGCTATCCAGACCAGACGTGAGAGCAACATAATTCCAAACAATAACTGAATATTGTTCTATTAAAATGTGGTCTAACTCCACACCCATAATGTCAGCCTGGAAACTTTCTTCTTTCAAACTGAGTGGAATTTCTGTATGCTATTGGTCGCGCTTTGAGTTCTGAACATTTCAGCAGCACCCGGAGTGGACTGCACCCGGAGTGGACAGCACCCGGAGTGGACTGCACCCGACAGCCTTCACTTTAGTTATGTGCAGCTGAAACGCATTTGACTCTTCCCTATTCTTGTCCCCCAAAAATAATTAAGTAGCCTAATTGGGATACGTTTCCTTCGTCCCAGGCAGAGATTTACATACATTCATAAGTCCTCGCGGAAAGATACATGTCAACCATATGTGAGAGCTCAACAGCGCCGATTTACACACTGCATGATTCTCCGACTGAAAAGAAAGGCTGGTTTGATTTTCATCAAGCATACATCTAGCGCTCACATTTCACACCAAATACCTCTGACCATTATTCCAAAGTCATCATTGCTTACAACACACCAGGTAGCCTATACATAACCTACGGACCTTTTGCATGACAACGCTAACCAACAGTCGAACGTATTAAATGCTCCTTTAACTGAACAAATAAATGCACCGATCACTCACCAATGCGCGAGCCCCTCGCTGAAAGGGGAAATGCGTTTCACTAACATTATTTTTCAAGTGTCACAAAACAACAGAGAAATATATTTATAACAGCGCAAGATTAGCTGCTGTTCTTGATTCCTACACTAAGTGTTCACACTGTACTCTTGAATGGTATGCCTTTTATACGAGTGATGCCCCCTATCTATTTCTGGATCACGAGCCAACCCCGGTGCTATTTTTAGCTCGCATTGAGAGAGAAAAAAAAGAAAACCTCACAGAGGTTCCTCGGAGGAATTTCAAGCGTAGGGCTGAAACACGCGCGTTCATATTTCCCTTCGCCCAGCACACACTGTATACATGCGCGTTCCCGTGTCGTTTTAAACCACTATAATAAAGTGGTGCACGTGACACGACGGCCTTATTGCGTTCATTGCATGACAATGCAGAGATTCTTGCCAATGTAGTCTAATTTATCCAACACTTTTTTTGTTTTACTTTTCATGCGCTCTCTCTCTCTCTCTCTCTCTCTCTCTCTCTTAGTAGAATGGTATACAGCTAAATTATATCAATGTTGTATAATTTCTCCTCTATGTGAATTTCAGATCAAACCAAATTAACGCTATAGAGGGAGAAAATAAATAAATGCATATATTTTTCCTCGTGAGAGCTGCGTCAGTTACTAGGCATTGACGTCACGTTAAGATTCTCCCACTTGGCAGCCCATGGCTGCTGATAGAAAGCCATAGCCGTTGAATTTGCTGTTGAACCGCTGGTTCAGAATTGACCACATGCAAGTGAATGTAAAATACACAATATTGGGGTTAAAATTGTCGCTTTGTTCAGTATACATGTATGGTATACGAAATCACGGCTCCAAGCATTTCAAAATGCCCCCCCCCCCTCCCTCCCCCCTCTAACTCAACTCTCTCCACAGTTCTCTTTACCTTTCTCTCTATTTCTCTCCTTTCTCTCTATTTCTCCCCCCTCTAACTCAACTCTCTCCACAGTTCTCTTTACCTTTCTCTCTATTTCTCTCATTTCTCTCTATTTCTCCCCCCCCCCCCTCTAACTCAACTCTCTCCACAGTTCTCTTTTACCTTTCTCTCTATCCCCCCCCCCTCTAACTCAACTCTCTCCACAGTTCTCTTTACCTTTCTCTCTATTTCTCTCCCCCCCTCTCTAACTCAACTCTCTCCACAGTTCTCTTTGCCTTTCTCTCTATTTCTCTCCTTTCTCTCTAGTTCTCCCCCCCCCCTCTCTAACTCAACTATCTCCACAGTTCTCTTTACCTTTCTCTCTATTCGTTTAGTCTTCCCTTCTTCCTTTCATGTCAGTGGAAGCTACAGCCCACGCAACAGATTCTCACGCACGCGCGCCTACACAAACACGCGCACTCACACAGACACTGAACACGAATACACACAAGCACAAAACAAACGCCCACTTTCTCTGATGGTAGATAGCTTTCCAAATATATTCCTCAGTGACAACAATGGTAGCCTATATTACCGTCTTAATATAGCTTGCAAGATGTTTCCCTTTTCTTTTTTTTAACGGAGCAGAATACTGAAACGCGTGGTAACGGAGCGGCGCGGGGCCGTCCGATTATGCTATTTTTAGCTCACATGCTCAATATGCTTGGCGCTGCGGGTTTCTCTCTTTCTGATGTACGCTCCAAAACATAAATACAGCATAGAGTATAGACAGTCATGCGAGACCAAGGTATACGTGAAGAATGTTACAGTTATGCCTTTAGACTCACAAATATGCACAAAATAATAATTCAATGAAATATAGGTTTGTTTGCTCATTATTTTTTACATGGTTCAATATTAAAGGTGTAATTGTGTGGTTGGTTCATAGGCTGACTGTATAATTAAATGAATCGATGTGTCTCAATAGTCCGACAGCTTCCTTTGTTTCTGTCCTTTGCTCAGATTTGGCAGGAAATGACAGGTGAGCAAAACGAAATATGGTGGAAACTTATGAAGTCCTTTCACTTATTAGTGGAATAATTGCTTCTCGATGTTCGAAAAACGAGACAAAAATAAGTGTAAATACACAGCCAAGTCGAGAGGTTGGGATTACTAGGTTCTACCGGTATACTTGTTCCGAAGAAAGAATACAATTTGAAAAATTGCTGACACCTTTTAAACCAATGAGGGTTCGGGAACTTTAACTTTAATTATCTCAGAATCTTTTTTTTGCAGATAGAACGTCATAGTCCCAAGCTCTCGAAATGTTGTTCTATATATATATTTTAGGTCATGCCCCACATTTAGGAAATGATGCATACTGTCCAGCTAAGCTTTTTACCTGCATGATACTTAGGTTTGTTTATCAGTAGGTAGCCATCTCAATTGTCTAATGCGGTGTCCTGTCCTGGTTTCCTGCACTGACACTCAAGACCTCCAGAAGCCAGATCAACCAGGCATCCCTCATTTACAGTATATTAGCTAACCAGTTTTAAATCCCGGAGGAGAGGAGGCCACAATTGTACATGATGGAAAGCTGCTGGAGCTGAAAAGAACAGGGACCTCTGCCTTGTGGACTGCACTTCATGGGAGACTAAGCCTGAGGAACCATAACGGACAAAAACGGACATTTGTTTATTGAAGCATATAAGCCTATACATTGCCTTGAATTGTCAGTTATGATCGCATTGATTGCTGCCAGTAACACAGATATGCATCCTTACAGAGAAACCAGCGTTTCCCATTCTTAGGCTGCACTAACATCAATACTGTGGTATGGGCATTCTACAGCCTACTGTGGTGTGGGCATTCTACAGTCTACTGTGGTATGGGCATTCTACAGCCTACTGTGGTATGGGCATTCTACAGCCTACTGTGGTATGGGCATTCTATAGTCTACTGTGGTATGGGCATTCTACAGCCTACTGTGGTGTGGGCATTCTACAGCCTACTGTGGTGTGGTCATTCTACAGCCTACTGTGGTATGGGCATTCTACAGCCTACTGTGGTATGGGCATTCTATAGTCTACTGTGTTATGGGCATTCTACAGCCTACTGTGGTGTGGGCATTCTACAGCCTACTGTGGTGTGGGCATTCTACAGCCTACTGTGGTGTGGACATTCTACAGCCTACTGTGGTGTGGACATTCTACAGCCTACTGTGGTATGGGATTTCTACAGCCTACTGTGGTATGGACATTCAACAGCCTACTGTGGTATGGGCATTCTATAGTCTACTGTGGTATGGGCATTCTGTAGCCTACTGTGGTATGGGCATTCTACAGCCTACTGTGGTATGGGCATTCTATAGTCTACTGTGGTATGGGCATTCTATAGCCTACTGTGGTATGGGCATTCTGTAGCCTACTGTGGTATGGGATTTCTACAGCCTACTGTGGTATGGACATTCAACAGCCTTACTGTGGTATGGGCATTCTATAGTCTACTGTGGTATGGGCATTCTGTAGCCTACTGTGGTATGGGCATTCTATAGTCTACTGTGGTATGGACATTCTATAGTCTACTGTGGTATGGACATTCTACAGCCTACTGTGGTATGGGCATTCTACAGCCTACTGTGGTATGGGCATTCTACAGCCTACTGTGTTGTTTTGTTGTTGCTTATGCACGGATGATGGCTTGCGGAGTTAATCGAACAATTGCCACCACGTAAAGGCCTACCTGACCTTTCCACATCTGAGGACTACATGACGTCCGTATGAAGACCTGGGGTCGATTTGGAATGAACATATAGCCTGTATGCAGTGCAATATATATTTTGGGTTAATATTGATTGTGTGCTGTAATGTCCAACATCCGGTAATGTCCTAGCTGCAACTTACATTTTAAGGTCTGGTAAGGTCGTAGGTCAGATTTATATGCATATATGTGGAATTGTAAGAGAAACGTGATGCAGGTGTAAAAGCAATAGTTCTGATCAGAGAGGGTCTATACCTTGGTGCCACTGCCTTTCTCTAATGATAAGGCTAGAAACAATGTTGACTCTTGTAGAGGTCGACAGATATAAATGTAATGTATAGAACTGAATGATCAGAGAGGTTCTAGAATGTTGATTATACATTTCTATGTCAACGTTGATCGCTATATCTAAACGGTAAATGGCTTTGTCTTGTTGCTGTCTAAGGCTGCCTTTGCACAGGCTTATACCAATTATTGTATAAAAAAAAAGCTGATTTGATTGGTCAAAATACCAATTAGTGGAAAAATATCATAATTGGGCTGCCTGTGTAAATACAGCCAATAGTTTCTGAAAACACTTCCGTGTACAGCAGGTACTGTCCATGGTTCTGAAAATCATTCGTGTACAGCAGGCATTGTCCATGGTTCTGAAAATCATTCGTGTACAGCAGGCACTGTCCATGGTTCTGATAATCATTCGTGTACAGCATGCACTATCCATGGTTCTGAAACAACTTTGTGTACAACATGCGCTGTCCATGGTTCTGAACCCTCTTGGTGTACAACGGGCGCTGCCCATGGTTCTGAAACTCCTTCCTGTGCAACAGGAACGGTCTGGTTCTGAACTGCTTCCCATGCAATAGGACTGAGTAAATCCGGGCCTCGTGGACCACATAATGCATGTTTTTCATCCTTCATCCAACTGATGTAGACCTGGGATACCACGTGATTCCACGGTCAATCAATGACATCAAATCAGTTAATATAGGTGAAAAAAGGACCACACCAGCAGCACCGTGGACCTCAACATTTGACTTCATAGGTAAAATGTAAGGATAACCTAGGACAACACACCATACAAAATGTCTCTGTCCTGTTGCCACATGAAAAAGACATCGAAAAAATACATACATTGTCCAGATCAGCTATTACCGCACGTGACAGTTTAAAAATTTAGAAATGTCTCCGCTTATTGTCCATTGGGCATAGCGAATGTGTAGATAGTTACAGGCCAAAATGCCTCGTTTAAAGCATACAATACAACATGCCCATAAAACTAAAATACAGGCTACACACAGCTACTACGTGTTGTGACGGTCGTGACTGAGAAGGGCGGCAACTGGGCCGAATCATATAGAACAAATGAATGATTGAATGGCAATGAGGGAAGTTGACTAAAAGTGAAAACAGCCAACTTCCATATTATGTGCACAGCAGTTTACTGTTTATTAGATGCAGGTTACCTATGTATTGCTTTTATCCGTATGAAGCCCTGCAGCTATCAGTGAAACGGAGCAGACACTGAAACTGAAAATATAGGAATTCCAGCTTCTTCACAAATAGTCCAGCCTGCACGGTTCTCTGTTTTCTGTGTCCGATACCTTGTCTGTTTGCGTTCACAAATCACCGTATCCCTCGTATCTCCTCACCGGTACATATCTCCCACACATCAAGGATAATATATTTTTGGAAACGGCACCAGTAATGTACTAATTTAAACTGTGGTTTGAAGTCTCACAACAGAGAGAACGTCCCACCTTTTAACGGAGAAATCACATACCTTCTCAAATGGCACAACTCTAATTCACTGCGCAACCAGTGGCTCCGTGACTATGGTAAGTTCCTTGTGGGAAGAGTTGATCCAAGGAGGAATGTAGCCTACAGTAGCCTATAGCTATATAGATCACCTCGCATCTAGACGAAGACGTTCACAGTGTGTGTGTGCGTGTATGTTGAGCGGGGTTTTAAGAGGACACGCATGAGGCTGTCCGTGTCAGGGTGTGCATTTGTGGTTAAAGATTACGCACCAGACATAAATATGTAAAACATCGCTGCTACCCTCTTGGTGTGTTAAAGTTCACAACATTAACACATTATTTTGACATGCAACCAAATAATGTCGTATTTTTACAATTGAACTATACTTCGTTGCTTTAATTACAACGAATTGAAAGCATGATTTTATAGGCTCTCATTGATAAAGCTCGGTTCCTGAAAACTACCGTCTCAACCCCCAGCATGCCAGTGTGCTACTGACCCGCATTGACGTCATTGCGTCATTAGGTATCCCTTAGAAACACAGAGCTTCAAAAATAGAATCAAATGAATTCAACTCGCGAGAAAGGAGGGCGGGGCGGTTGGAAAAAATACGGGCTGCTGAAAATGCATGCGTCTCTTGGTCACCACAAAAGACAATGCATTGGACCATGTGAATTGTAAAATATTTGGACGTTATTTCCAGGATGAAAATGGCCTGCTTACAGGGCTGTGACATTAGGCAACATAACGTAGCCCAGGTCTCGCTTCGTCGCTGTCCATGGTTCTCAATCCACTTGACATGCAATAGAACAGACCAGGACAATAGAACAGACCAGGACAATAGAACAGACCAGGACAATAGAACAGACCATGGTGATAGAACAGGACAATAGAACAGACCAGGACACTAGAACAGACCAGGACAATAGAACAGACCATGGTGATAGAACAGACCAGGACGATAGAACAGACCAGGACAATAGAACAGACCAGGACAATAGAACAGACCAGGACAATAGAACAGACCATGGTGATAGAACAGACCATGGTGATAGAACAGACCAGGACAATAGAACAGACCACAGTGATAGAACAGACAAGGACAATAGAACAGACCAGGACAATAGAACAGACCAGGACAATAGAACAGACCACAGTGATAGAACAGACCAGGACAATAGAACAGACCAGGACAAATCCCGGCCTCTGAGTCTGCATGTGGACACTTCTAGAATTCAATCAAACACACTCAGAACTGAAATATATACTAGGTAATTCCTCTCATTTACTGATAGCCCATTCAATTTCTCCATGGGCCGATTAATTTTATACGCCAGATTTCAAAGTATACATTGACCTGATAAGGATGTCAGAAGAGCACAAATTAACCATCCATCTGAATGAACCTATGAGATGCTGTTGCTAAGTGGTGCCTCCTATATATCAGATACTGCTGTGCTCTTATCTAAATAGATATATAGACACCACAGTAACTTATCATATACTGCTTTGCTCTTATCTAAATAGATATATAGACACCACAGTAACTTATCATACACTGCTTTGCTCTTATCTAAATAGATATATAGACATCACAGGTACAGTAACTTATCATACACTGCTGTGCTCTTATCTAAATAGATATATAGACACCACAGTAACTTATCATACACTGCTTTGCTCTTATCTAAATAGATATATAGACACCAGTTTACCTACCAGATCCTCTGTGAATCCAAGTAGTCTATAGACATTCTAAAGGGAAAAGGGGGATACCTACTCAGTTGTCCAACTGAATGTATTTAACTGAAATGTGTCTTCCACATTTTACCCAACCCCTCTGAATCAGAGAGGTGGTGCCCCCCCCCCCCACCACCACCACCTTAATCGAAGTCTTCAGTGCCCTGCCTTGCTCAGGGGCAGAACAGATTATTACCTCGTCAGCTAGGGGATTCGATCCAGCAACCTTCCGGTTACTGGCCAAACACTCAAACCACTAGGCTGCCTAACCTCTGCTAATCATGTGTTCAAATGTCCCGAGATGTTTTTTCTGCGGTTTCTATTTGTAGGCTCAGTCTATTTGTATACTTACTTTTTCAACAAGGACTATAAACAAAGTTATATAATCTAATGTCTTACACACCAAAACACAGCGAGCCAATACATTCTCAGCTGAGCCATAGGCCTGCCTGCTACCCACTCCCATTGGCTGATCTCACTCTTACAGCCTCAATGGGTGCAGAGTGTCACACAGCTCCATTCAAAGCAGTGTGTGTGTGTGTGTGTGAGTTAGTGTGTGTGTGAGTTAGTGTGTGTGTGTGTGTGTGTGTGTGTGTGTGTGTGAGTTAGTGTGTGTGTGTGTGTGTGCTGGTCACTCACATCACATGTCTATTACATAACTGAGCACCCAGTCCTCCTCTCACCCCCCTGACAAATTCACATGCTTTGTTGCACACAAGTTATTTATACACTGTACCCAAGACGTGTGGGTTCAGAAATACCACCCGAGTTAAATATGAACTGAGAAACATTCTAAAAGGGGTCAGTTCTGAGGACAATAATAGACTAACAACCATTAGCGATGAGGTTGCTCTCCGAGGTGCTGTGCAATATGAATTCTCCAGTGTTTACTTTATATTTATAGCAGTCTGTGCATGTGTGCCAGCCTCTCTGCAACTGACATGTTCCCTCACAGGCTGCTAAAAATAGCAGGCCGCACTGTGCTTGCACTATTTCCAGCACTTACAGACAAAACACATGGTCTCTGCAGAATTGCGGCTCTGGCTACGGGCAAGCCCTAGCCCATGTAGACTAACGGGTCATTGATAATGACTGAACAGTATATGAGTGGGTTAACGACGCCTCAGAGTGTGTTAGTTCCCAACCTGATATAGTTCCACCATCTTCTACCCTTGATTTGGCAGTGCCTTCTGGGTTGCCATGTAGCCTAGTGGTTAGAGTGTTGGACTAGATTGAATCCCTGAGCTGACAAGGTAAATATTTGTCATTCTGCCCCTGAACAGGCAGTTAACCCACTGTTCCTAGACCAGTTAACCCCTCTGTTCCTAGACCAGTTAACCCACTGTTCCCCTTAACAAGGCAGTTAGCCCACTGTTCCTAGACCAGTTAACCCACTGTTCCTAGACCAGTTAACCCACTGTTCCTAGACCAGTTAACCCACTGTTCCTAGGCCGTCATTGAAAATAAGATTTTGCCTGGTTAAATAAAGGTAAAATAAAAACATGGGGGTGATGCTTGAGGCTACAGATCCTGTCATATAAGATCCATTGTATCAGGAAGGGGACAGTCCTGCAAGTCATCTTATTACTTCTGCAAACACACTCATTGTCATTGGCACATTTGGATTTGAGCAACATGTCCTGGTTGGGGGGGGGGGACGACGACACCTGGACAGCATCAATCTGCACCTAGTATAGTACTGAGGAAACCATATCGTTTTCCTCAGGCCAAAAGCAAGGTGAAATACTGCCATTCTTTTGGAATATGATCACAGAGCCACAAGGAGTGCATTTTAAAAAGGGCAATTCTAGGAATATGACAAAACCAGAAGTGTAGTGTTACGCAGGTCTTCATCCACTCAGGACCCTAACTGAGCTATGCTTTAAAACACAGCAATGGGTGCAGTGGGTTGGGGGAGGGCCTTGGGCTGTGCTGTCAGTCAGAGGAGTTTCAAAGACCTCTCCGTCCACCATTTACAGAATTATTTCTCCCCACCACACGGCTGCCTCGGGCACGGGTTTCAGTCTCCCCACCACACGGCTGCCTCGGGCACGGGTTTCAGTCTCCCCACCACACGGCTGCCTCGGGCACGGGTTTCAGTCTCCCCACCACACGGCTGCCTCGGGCACGGGTTTCAGTCTCCCCACCACACGGCTGCCTCGGGCACGGGTTTCAGTCTCCCCACCACACGGCTGCCTCGGGCACGGGTTTCAGTCTCCACACCACACGGCTGCCTCGGGCACGGGTTTCAGTCTCCCCACCACACGGCTGCCTCGGGCATGAGTGTCAGTCTCCCCACCACACGGCTGCCTCGGGCATGGGTTTCAGTCTCCCCACCACACGGCTGCCTCGGGCATGGGTGTCAGTCTCCCCACCACACGGCTGCCTCGAGCATGGGTGTCAGTCACATGGGTTTCAGTCTCCCCACCACACGGCTGCCTCAGGCATGGGTGTCAGTCTCCCCACCACACGGCTGCCTCGGGCATGAGTGTCAGTCTCCCCACCACACGGCTGCCTCGGGCATGGGTTTCAGTCTCCCCACCACACGGCTGCCTCGGGCATGGGTGTCAGTCTCCCCACCACACGGCTGCCTCGAGCATGGGTGTCAGTCACATGGGTTTCAGTCTCCCCACCACACGGCTGCCTCAGGCATGGGTGTCAGTCTCCCCACCACACGGCTGCCTCGGGCATGGGTGTCAGTCTCCCCACCACACGGCTGCCTCGGGCATGGGTTTCAGTCTCCCCACCACACGGCTGCCTCGAGCATGGGTGTCAGTCACATGGGTTTCAGTCTCCCCACCACACGGCTGCCTCGAGCATGGGTGTCAGTCACATGGGTTTCAGTCTCCCCACCACATGGCTGCCTCGGGCATGGTGTCAGTCACATGGGTTTCAGTCTCCCCACCACACGGCTGCCTCGAGCATGGGTGTCAGTCACATGGGTTTCAGTCTCCCCACCACACGGCTGCCTCGGGCATGGTTTCAGTCACATGGGTTTCAGTCTCCCCACCACACGGCTGCCTCGGGCATGGTTTCAGTCACATGGGTGTCAGTCACATGGGTTTCAGTCTCCCCACCACATGGCTGCCTCGGGCATGGTGTCAGTCACAAGGGTTTCAGTCTCCCCACCACACGGCTGCCTCGAGCATGGGTGTCAGTCACATGGGTTTCAGTCTCCCCACCACACGGCTGCCTCGGGCATGGGTGTCAGTCACATGGGTTTCAGTCTCCCCACCACACGGCTGCCTCGGGCATGGTTTCAGTCACATGGGTTTCAGTCTCCCCACCACACGGCTGCCTCGGGCATGGTTTCAGTCACATGGGTGTCAGTCACATGGGTTTCAGTCTCCCCACCACATGGCTGCCTCGGGCATGGTTTCAGTCACATGGGTTTCAGTCTCCCCACCACATGGCTGCCTCGGGCATGGTTTCAGTCACATGGGTTTCAGTCTCCCCACCACACGGCTGCCTCGAGCATGGGTGTCAGTCACATGGGTTTCAGTCTCCCCACCACACGGCTGCCTCGGGCATGGTTTCAGTCACATGGGTTTCAGTCTCCCCACCACACGGCTGCCTCGAGCATGGTTTCAGTCACATGGGTTTCAGTCTCCCCACCACACGGCTGTCTCGGGCATGGTTTCAGTCACATGGTTTCAGTCACACCACCACACGGCTGCCTCGGGCATGGTTTCAGTCACATGGTTTCAGTCTCCCCACCACACGGCTGCCTCGGGCATGGTTTCAGTCACATGGGTTTCAGTCTCCCCACCACACGGCTGCCTCGGGCATGGTTTCAGTCACATGGTTTCAGTCTCCCCACCACATGGCTGCCTCGGGCATGGTTTCAGTCTCCCCACCACACGGCTGCCTCGAGCATGGTTTCAGTCACATGGGTTTCAGTCTCCCCACCACACGGCTGCCTCGGGCATGGTTTCAGTCACATGGTTTCAGTCTCCCCACCACACGGCTGCCTCGGGCATGGTTTCAGTCTCCCCACCACACGGCTGCCTCGGGCATGGTTTCAGTCTCCCCACCACACGGCTGCCTCGGGCATGGTTTCAGTCTCCCCACCACACGGCTGCCTCGGGCATGGTTTCAGTCACATGGTTTCAGTCTCCCCACCACACGGCTGCCTCGGGCATGGTTTCAGTCTCCCCACCACACGGCTGCCTCGGGCATGGTTTCAGTCACATGGTTTCAGTCTCCCCACCACACGGCTGCCTCGGGCATGGTTTCAGTCTCCCCACCACACGGCTGCCTCGGGCATGGTTTCAGTCACATGGTTTCAGTCTCCCCACCACACGGCTGCCTCGGGCATGGTTTCAGTCTCCCCACCACACGGCTGCCTCGGGCATGGTTTCAGTCTCCCCACCACACGGCTGCCTCGGGCATGGTTTCAGTCTCCCCACCACACGGCTGCCTCGGGCATGGTTTCAGTCTCCCCACCACACGGCTGCCTCGGACATGGTGTCAGTCACATGGTTTCAGTCTCCCCACCACATGGCTGCCTCGGGCATGGTGTCAGTCACATGGTTTCAGTCTCCCCACCACACGGCTGCCTCGGGCATGGTTTCAGTCACATGGTTTCAGTCACATGGTTTCAGTCTCACCACCACACGGCTGCCTCGGGCATGGTTTCAGTCTCCCCACCACACGGCTGCCTCGGGCATGGTGTCAGTCACATGGTTTCAGTCTCCCCACCACACGGCTGCCTCGGGCATGGTTTCAGTCTCCCCACCACACGGCTGCCTCGGGCATGGTTTCAGTCACATGGTTTCAGTCACATGGTTTCAGTCTCACCACCACACGGCTGCCTCGGGCATGGTTTCAGTCTCCCCACCACACGGCTGCCTCGGGCATGGTGTCAGTCACATGGTTTCAGTCTCCCCACCATACGGCTGCCTCGGGCATGGTTTCAGTCACATGGTTTCAGTCACATGGTTTCAGTCTCACCACCACACGGCTGCCTCGGGCATGGTTTCAGTCTCCCCACCACACGGCTGCCTCGGGCATGGTGTCAGTCACATGGTTTCAGTCTCCCCACCACACGGCTGCCTCGGGAATGGTGTCAGTCACATGGTTTCAGTCTCCCCACCACAAGGCTGCCTCGGGCATGGTTTCAGTCTCCCCACCACACGGCTGCCTCGGGCATGGTGTCAGTCACATGGTTTCAGTCTCACCACCACACGGCTGCCTCGGGCATGGTTTCAGTCTCCCCACCACACGGCTGCCTCGGGCATGGTGTCAGTCACATGGTGTCAGTCACATGGTTTCAGTCTCCCCACCACACGGCTGCCTCGGGCATGGTTTCAGTCTCCCCACCACACGGCTGCCTCGAGCATGGTGTCAGTCACATGGTTTCAGTCACATGGTGTCAGTCACATGGTTTCAGTCTCCCCACCACACGGCTGCCTCGGGCATGGTGTCAGTCACATGGTTTCAGTCACATGGTGTCAGTCACATGGTTTCAGTCTCCCCACCACACGGCTGCCTCGGGCATGGTGTCAGTCACATGGTTTCAGTCACACCACCACACGGCTGCCTCGGGCATGGTGTCAGTCTCCCCACCACACGGCTGCCTCGGGCATGGTTTCAGTCACATGGTGTCAGTCACACCACCACACGGCTGCCTCGGGCATGGTGTCAGTCACATGGTTTCAGTCACATGGTTTCAGTCATATGGTGTCAGTCTCCCCACCACACGGCTGCCTCGGGCATGGTTTCAGTCACATGGTGTCAGTCTCCCCACCACACGGCTGCCTCGGGCATGGTTTCAGTCACATGGTGTCAGTCTCCCCACCACACGGCTGCCTCGGGCATGGTTTCAGTCACATGGTTTCAGTCACATGGTTTCAGTCACATGGTTTCAGTCACATGGTTTCAGTCACATGGTGTCAGTCTCACCACCACACGGCTGCCTCGGACATGGTGTCAGTCACATGGTGTCAGTCACATGGTGTCAGTCACATGGTGTCAGTCTCCCCACCACACGGCTGCCTCGGGCATGGTTTCAGTCACATGGTTTCAGTCTCACCACCACACGGCTGCCTCGGGCATGGTTTCAGTCACATGGTTTCAGTCACATGGTTTCAGTCACATGGTTTCAGTCACATGGTGTCAGTCTCACCACCACACGGCTGCCTCGGACATGGTGTCAGTCACATGGTGTCAGTCACATGGTGTCAGTCACATGGTGTCAGTCTCCCCACCACACGGCTGCCTCGGGCATGGTGTCAGTCACATGGTGTCAGTCTCACCACTACCTCTGTTTAAATGCTGAAGTAGACCCCAGAAAACTGAATCCAAAACCCACCTCCATTCAACTTAAGTTTCAAGGCATCAAAACATCTCGCTTTTTATTTCCCAGAGAGGTCTGAAGTTCGTAAGAAGACAATGGATACATTCAAACGATGAGCCGATCAACTTCTATGTCCCACTGCCTTAATACTGTACACAACAGTTAGATTTACAGTTTGAAAAACGGTCAAAAGTGAACCGTGTTTTTTTCTTGGCCCTGACAAATCATTTCTAGAAATAAAAGAGCAAACGTAAACACATTACAGTTAACTTTTTGTTGTTGTTGCTATGCATTAACGTTCCTTTCAGAAAAATACATTTTCATTTATTCATTGTAGGTCCCCCACATAAATAGGAATGATTAAAAAAAAAACAAGGGCAAAACAAGACAAATCGATATTCATTTTGTTAAGCAGCCATAATTGTAAAAAGGTTTTGAGATCCACCACCCGGTAAACCTGCGTTTAGTTAGCGAGTTACAAACCAGCAGCCATTTCTGTCTCTTTACCAAACCTTTTCTTAATCATAAGAAATTACTGTGTGATGACAACTGTTCTTCCAATTAAAAGAAATGTAAAAAAAACAGCACCATCTATGGGATTATATCTGTCTGGTAAATCACCTACTGCATTGTCCTTCTGGATCGATTCCTAACCAATTAAACTCTTCCCTTCGGTGTGTTTCACCATCCCCAGAAAAACTAAAAGGACTCTCAGCCCTTAAAGAAAAGAGGAATCGTAGGGGCCCCCCTTACAACACATAAAATAAAAGCAGATTTCCTTCCCTCAATACTGTGACTGAATTGGGCAGGTTTCCAGTTACATCATATAGTTTTCTTCAGTGAACACCTTGAGGAATGAAGGACAGAGGGAAAGATGTGTGTGAATTCGTGAAATAAAACAATGTCCTGTCTGTACTTCCTAGTCCAACTCCACTGAAGACAGAACAAAGAACAGCAGCCTTCTGGCTCTATATACTGTAGTCTATGGGACTCTATATACTGTAGTCTATGGGACTCTATATACTGTAGTCTATGGGACTCTATATACTGTAGTCTATGGGACAGGGAGGCTGAGTGATGGGACTCTATATACTGTAGTCTATGGGACAGGTAGGCTGAGTGATGGGACTCTATATACTGTAGTCTATGGGACAGGTAGGCTGAATGATGAGACTATGCTGGGCTCTATATACTGTAGTCTATGGGACAGGGAGGCTGAATGATGAGACTATGCTGGGCTCTATATACTGTAGTCTATGGGACAGGTAGGCTGAATGATGAGACTATGCTGGGCTCTATATACTGTAGTCTATGGGACAGGGAGGCTGAGTGATGGGACTCTATATACTGTAGTCTATGGGACAGGGAGGCTGAGTGATGGGACTCTATACTGTAGTCTATGGGACAGGGAGGCTGAGTGATGGGACTCTATATACTGTAGTCTATGGGACAGGGAGGCTGAGTGATGGGACTCTATATACTGTAGTCTATGGGACAGGGAGGCTGAGTGATGGGACTCTATATACTGTAGTCTATGGGACAGGGAGGCTGAGTGATGGGACTCTATACTGTAGTCTATGGGACAGGGAGGCTGAGTGATGGGACTCTATATACTGTAGTCTATGGGACAGGGAGGCTGAGTGATGGGACTCTATATACTGTAGTCTATGGGATAGGGAGGCTGAATGATGAGACTATGCTGGGCTCTATATACTGTAGTCTATGGGACAGGGAGGCTGAATGATGAGACTATGCTGGGCTCTATATACTGTAGTCTATGGGACAGGGAGGCTGAGTGATGGGACTCTATATACTGTAGTCTATGGGATAGGGAGGCTGAATGATGAGACTATGCTGGGCTCTATATACTGTAGTCTATGGGACAGGGAGGCTGAATGATGAGACTATGCTGGGCTCTATATACTGTAGTCTATGGGACTCTATATACTGTAGTCTATGGGACTCTATATACTGTAGTCTATGGGACAGGGAGGCTGAGTGATGGGACTCTATATACTGTAGTCTATGGGATAGGGAGGCTGAATGATGAGACTATGCTGGGCTCTATATACTGTAGTCTATGGGACAGGGAGGCTGAATGATGAGACTATGCTGGGCTCTATATACTGTAGTCTATGGGACAGGGAGGCTGAATGACGGGATACATCCCAAAGCTTCCTAATAGAATTGCGAATGGAAGTGGTTGGTTTTACCCCCTACGACCAGAGTCTGAGGTCACAGCGAATGGAAGTGGTTGGTTTTACCCCCTACGACCAGTCTGAAATCACAGCGAATGGAAGTGGTTGGTTTTACCCCCTACGACCGGAGTCTGAGATCACAGCGAATGGAAGTGGTTGGTTTTACCCCCTACGACCAGAGTCTGAGGTCACAGCGAATGGAACCCCTGAATTCCTTTGGACATAAATTATATGGCAATGACTTAAAAAAAACATTATTATTATTTTTGTTTTTAAATCAACAACCGATTTCTTGTGAGTAACTACCGTAAGTTATGTTTTTGTATGTGTGTATGGTGTGTGTGTGCCGAGGGCTTCTCCTGTGGAGTCGTCTCAGGGTAGACGGCGGTCCTTCTTGGTTAGCAGGTAACACTGGATGGTTCTCAGGCGGTCCTTGGCAGGGGCAAACTCTGGCTGCAGCTCCAGAGTGGACTCATACCAGCGCATGGCCTTCTCAAACTCCTCCTGGAGAGACACACACACCAGTGAACAAGGAATAATAAATACAACTGATCAGTATTTACACAAATTACCACAATTCATACTCATGTCATCATTTGACACAGCAGCATTAGCAGCAGCATTAGCATTCTTCAACACACCCCCCTGACACGCAACCAGCATAAGATTCCACACACACTTACCAATACCAGCATAAATAACCTGCTTCACAACCACTGACACTTGAAGGGAATTAAGCACCTAAACCAGACGACAGACCCTGAACCAGACGGCAGACCCTGAACCAGACGGCAGACCCTGAACCAGACGGCAGACCCTGAACCAGACGGCAGACCCTGAACCAGACGACAGACCCTGAACCAGACGACAGACCCTAAACCAGACCCTGAACCAGACGGCAGACCCTGAACCACGAACCAGACGACAGACCCTGAACCACGAACCAGACGACAGACCCTGAACCAGACGACAGACCCTGAACCAGACGACAGACCCTGAACCAGACGACAGACCCTGAACCAGACGACAGACCCTGAACCAGACGACAGACCCTGAACCAGACGACAGACCCTGAACCAGACGACAGACCCTGAACCAGACGACAGACCCTGAACCAGACGACAGACCCTGAACCAGACGACAGACCCTGAACCAGACGACAGACCCTGAACCAGACGGCAGACCCTGAACCAGACGGCAGACCCTGAACCAGACGGCAGACCCTGAACCAGACGGCAGACCCTGAACCAGACCCTGAACCAGACGGCAGACCCTGAACCAGACGGCAGACCCTGAACCAGACGGCAGACCCTGAACCAGACGGCAGACCATGAACCAGACGGCAGACCATGAACCACGAACCAGACGACAGACCCTGAACCAGACAACAGACAGACCTAAACCAGACGACAGACCCTGAACCAGACGACTCATGGTCAGGCCATGACAACAATGCTGTTCCGTTCCCATGGTGGTGGGCTCACCATGGCGATGTAGACGTTGGCGAGGGTGAAGTGGTTGACAACGAAGTGTGGGGCGATCTCCACAGCCATGCGGGCCACGGTCAGAGCGTCCTCCCACAGCCGCGCATTCTGGAAGATGTTGGCCAGGCTGATCAGAGGTACATCCTGAGAGGGAGGGCGGGGAAGGAGGGAGGGAAGGAGAGAGAGATACTGAATTATCACACAGCCCTAAAGCACAGGGTCATGTTCAGCAGTTCACACAGTAGAAATATGTTTTGCAAAGGAAAACAAACGTGTGTGTTAATATTGGGCAAGTCTCAGTCCATGTTACCTTCATGTGGTGCGGGGCGTAGTGGAGGGCTTGGCGTAGGCAGTCGATGGCCCTCTTGCCCTGACCCTTCACCCTCCAGTAGAGAGCAGACATGCTGGACAAGACCCACGATGTCTGGTTCTGCTCAGGAGAGGAGAGACTTTCATTTGTCTGCATCTTTATACTGCCGGAAGATGCTGTGATTTGGGTGAAACAGGGTTGTAGACTTGCCTGACTGGCAGCTGCCACCTTCACAAACACTTACCTTCTCCAAGACCTTGGCGATGCGCGTGCCCACCTGCTCAAAGGACTGAGGGGAGAACTTATCTTTGCCCAGATTCTGTAGAACCTGAATGACAAACGGAAATCCGGTTGAGGATCATGACAGAACAGTGAAATGATAAAGACTGGTGAGATGTGAGAGACTCTGTCCCCTACCTCTCAGAGTTGACTCTCTCTGCCCCCTCCCTCTCAGAGTTGACTCTCTCTGCCCCCTCCCTCTCAGAGTTGACTCTCTCTGCCCCCTCCCTCTCAGAGTTGACTCTCTCTGCCCCCTCCCTCTCAGAGTTGACTCTCTCTGCCCCCTCCCTCTCAGAGTTGACTCTCTCTGCCCCCTCCCTCTCAGAGTAGACTCTCTCTGCCCCCTCCCTCTCAGAGTAGACTCTCTCTGCCCCCTCCCTCTCAGAGTAGACTCTCTCTGCCCCCTCCCTCTCAGAGTAGACTCTCTCTGCCCCCTCCCTCTCAGAGTAGACTCTCTCTGCCCCCTCCCTCTCAGAGTAGACTCTCTCTGCCCCCTCCCTCTCAGAGTAGACTCTCTCTGCCCCCTCCCTCTCAGAGTAGACTCTCTCTGCCCCCTCCCTCTCAGAGTAGACTCTCTCTGCCCCCTCCCTCTCAGAGTAGACTCTCTCTGTCCCCTACCTCTCAGAGTAGACTCTCTCTGCCCCCTCCCTCTCAGAGTTGACTCTCTCTGCCCCCTCCCTCTCAGAGTTGACTCTCTCTGCCCCCTCCCTCTCAGAGTAGACTCTCTCTGCCCCCTCCCTCTCAGAGTAGACTCTCTCTGTATCCTACCTCTCAGAGTAGACTCTCTCTGTCTCCTACCTCTCAGAGTAGACTCGCTCTGTCTCCTACCTCTCAGAGTAGACTCTCTGTCCCCTACCTCTCCGAGTTGACTCTCTCCGTCTCCTACCTCTCCGAGTTGACTCTCTCCGTCTCCTACCTCTCCGAGTTGACTCTCTCCGTCTCCTACCTCTCTGAGTTGACTCTCTCTGTCTCCTACCTCTCTGAGTTGACTCTCTGTCTCCTACCTCTCTGAGTTGACTCTCTGTCCCCTACCTCTCTGAGTTGACTCTCTCCGGTGTAGTGGATGGCGGCGCGGTTGGCCACGCCAGCCAGGTGGTCCAGGGTGTGCATGCTGGCAGCCAGGTTGGCGTTGCACAATGGCTCCACCGCAGGCTCCTGGAGTGGAGTGGTAAAGTCTATGTGTTCTGTGATGCTGCGGAGGGAGGGGGGAAGCGAGAGAACAGCGGGGGAGGGGGGAAGCGAGAGAACAGCGGAGGAGGGGGGAAACGAGAGAACAGGGAGGGAGGGGGGAAACGAGAGAACCGGGAGGGAGGGGGGAAACGAGAGAACAGCGGGGGAGGGGGGAAGCGAGAGAACAGCGGGGGAGGGGGGAAGCGAGAGAACAGCGAGGGAGGGGGGAAACGAGAGAACAGCGGGGGAGGGGGAAGCGAGAGAACAGCGGGGGAGGGGGAAGCGAGAGAACAGCGGGGGAGGGGGGAAGCGAGAGAACAGCGGGGGAGGGGGGAATAGAACTTTAGACATTTTTCTAATTAAAAAGTGGCTTTGGATGTTAAGAAGATATTTATTTTGCCAAAATGTTGAACTATCTCCTTCCCCAGAGTCAGATGAAGTCATGGTTACCAATGTTATGTGTACAGTTTGGAGGAAGTTGAAGGTAGTTTTATGCTAGTTGCTACAGTAGACTTCCTGTCACTGGGCTAGTGAGCAATTGCTCCAGACACGACCGTGCTTCATACGGCACAGAGACATACAAATGGTATCCAAGAGTTCATCTTAACAGTGTAAATATATATTAAAAAAGGAGTTTAAAACTCCAACTATCCCTTTCAGTCCTAATAAAGTGAATCCCAACTGACTCCAGTGGCAGTCAACATTTTACTAGTTAGTTGAATCAGCTGTGTCGGTGCAGGGTTGGAACAATGTGGACTGGGAGGTAGATTCCCCAGGGGAGGGTTGGAACAATGTGGACTGGGAGGTAGATTCCCCAGGGGAGGGTTGGAACAATGTGGACCGGGAGGTAGATTCCCCAGGGGAAGGTTGGAACAATGTGGACCGGGAGGTAGATTCTCCAGGGGAGGGTTGGAACAATGTGGACCGGGAGGTAGATTCCCCAGGGGAGGGTTGGAACAATGTGGACTAGGAGGTAGATTCCCCAGGGGAGGGTTGGAACAATGTGGACTGGGAGGTAAATTCCCCAGGGGAGGGTTGGAACAATGTGGACCGGGAGGTAGATTCCCCACGGGAAGGTTGGAACAATGTGGACCGGGAGGTAGATTCCCCAGGGGAGGGTTGGAACAATGTGGACCGGGAGGTAGATTCCCCAGGGGAGGGTTGGAACAATGTGGACCGGGAGGTAGATTCCCCAGGGGAGGGTTGGAACAATGTGGACCGGGAGGTAGATTCCCCAGGGGAGGGTTGGAACAATGTGGACCGGGAGGTAGATTCCCCAGGGGAGGGTTGGAACAATGTGGACCGGGAGGTAGATTCCCCAGGGGAGGGTTGGAACAATGTGGACCGGGAGGTAGATTCCCCAGGGGAGGGTTGGAACAATGTGGACTAGGAGGTAGATTCCCCAGGGGAGGGTTGGAACAATGTGGACTGGGAGGTAGATTCCCCAGGGGAGGGTTGGAACAATGTGGACTGGGAGGTAGATTCCCCAGGGGAGGGTTGGAACAATGTGGACCGGGAGGTAGATTCCCCAGGGGAGGGTTGGAACAATGTGGACCGGGAGGTAGATTCCCCAGGGGAGGGTTGGAACAATGTGGACCGGGAGGTAGATTCCCCAGGGGAGGGTTGGAACAATGTGGACTAGGAGGTAGATTCCCCAGGGGAGGGTTGGAACAATGTGGACTGGGAGGTAGATTCCCCAGGGGAGGGTTGGGAAACCACTGTCACACACACACTATATATAGTTATATCTATGAGATAACCAGACAGAGTTCAAAGGTTGAATTTACAACACTGTCCTAACCCCTTACACAAGACAGACAGAGGTCAAAGGGGAAGGTTGGTACTGACTCGATGTTCTTGGCAGACACGGCCAGCCAGGTACTGGCCACGGTGGTGAGGTCTACCCTGCGTGTTCTCTGGCACTCCTCTGGCCCCGGCCAGCCCAGACCGGTATAGTCCCTCCATCGCCCTGCACACACACACACACACACACACTTTCTTAGTATGGTTCAATGATGATGACTAAGAGAACTGTCTTTATGGGAGAATCTCAAATTGTATTTCCTTGATTCCTCATATCCTTCTCAGAACCCATTGGATGTTAAAGTCAGAGGTCCCTCCCAACTGGCCTTCTTCTCCAATGGGTTTTGAGGAGGCGGCGAGAGGACACGAGGAGTCAAGTAAATACAATTGAGATTGTCACTGTGAGTTTGTCTGTGAGCATGCAGGCTGTTGATTACCTGAGGGCCCGGGGGACGGGATGGTGGGGCCGCTGATCTCCAGAACAGAGTGGCCTCCAGGGAGCAGTGTCTCCCCCTGCAGGGTGTCCTCAGCACTGCCCCAGACCTCAGGGCTGTCCGCCTTGGGCTTCCTCACACGCTTCACCTGGAATGTGATCTGTGGAGGACCAGGAACACAGAGAGGGGGATGTTGGGCTGGGGCCTGGCTACTGTTTGGACAGAACTTCATATACATCATGGTAGTTACTCAGGACAGGTACCACTCAGCCCCCTGTCTGTTTCTATATTACATCATGGTAGTTACTCAGGACATGTACCACTCAGCCCCCTGTCTGTCTCTATATTACATCATGGTAGTTACTCAGGACATGTACCACTCAGCCCCCTGTCTGTTTCTATATTACATCATGGTAGTTACTCAGGACATGTACCACTCAGCCCCCTGTCTGTCTCTATATTACATCATGGTAGTTACTCAGGACAGGACATGTACCACTCAACCCCCTGTCTGTCTCTATATTACATCATGGTAGTTACTCAGGACAGGACACCTACCCACTCAGCCCCCTGTCTGTCTCTATATTACATCATGGTAGTTACTCAGGACAGGACATGTACCACTCAGCCCCCTGTCTGTCTATATATTACATCATGGTAGTTACTCAGGACATGTACCACTCAGCCCCCTGTCTGTCTCTATATTACATCATGGTAGTTACTCAGGACAGGACATGTACCACTCAGCCCCCTGTCTGTCTCTATATTACATCATGGTAGTTACTCAGGACAGGACATGTACCACTCAGCCCCCTGTCTGTCTCTATAGTACATCATGGTAGTTACTCAGGACAGGACACCTACCCACTCAGCCCCCTGTCTGTCTCTATATTACATCATGGTAGTTACTCAGGACAGGACATGTACCACTCAGCCCCCTGTCTGTCTCTATATTACATCATGGTAGTTACTCAGGACAGGACATGTACCACTCAGCCCCCTGTCTGTTTCTATATTACATCATGGAGGTTACTCAGGACAGGACATGTACCACTCAACCCCCTGTCTGTTTCTATATTACATCATGGTAGTTACTCAGGACATGTACCACTCAGCCCCCTGTCTGTCTCTATATTACATCATGGTAGTTACTCAGGACAGGACATGTACCACTCAGCCCCCTGTCTGTTTCTATATTACATCATGGAGGTTACTCAGGACAGGACATGTACCACTCAACCCCCTGTCTGTCTCTATATTACATCATGGTAGTTATTCAGTACATGTACCACTCAGCCCCCTGTCTGTCTCTATATTACATCATGGTAGTTACTCAGGACAGGACATGTACCACTCAGCCTCCGATCTGTCTCTATATTACATCATGGTAGTTACTCAGTACATGTACCACTCAGCCTCCTGTCTGTCTCTATATTACATCATGATAGTTACTCAGGACAGGACACCTACCCACTCAGCCCCCTCGTCATCCTCACAGTTCCCGAAGCATGGCCCTCCTCCGCTCCGGCCCGCTCCCATCACCCGGTCGTTCTTCAGCACACGGATGCCCCTCAGGTCGCCCCGCTTGCCCCCCACGTCCAGAGCCCCTTCGAAGGCCCCCATCAGCTCCTCCTTCAGCTGCCACTCCTCCTCATCCCTCTCTCCTCCTCCAGGCTGTTGGCTTGCCTCTCCAGAGCCGTTACTGTCCAGCACCACCTCTGTTACAAACAGAAAGGCAGGGTCCTGTTCATTAGGTACCAAACGGAAGAAAACGGACAGAAACAGGGAGGGTTTAACATGACATGTGTAGTTTTTCCGTTTCAAAACGTTTTGCTACAGTGCCCTAATGAACAGGACCCAGATGTTTGAGAATCTGAGTGTGCATAACTCCATGGACAGTTCTGTTCATTTGATTTCATACAGTCATAGTCCAAATCACAAGGGTCTTACTCTCAAACAGGAGGGCTTCCTGAGCCTGGGCAGCCGTGGTGGTGGGGTCCTCCTGCTGCTTCTGTCTACTGCCAGCCTCCCATTCATCTAGATGTAGAGTCACATCCTCCTCACCGACACACAAAGCACCCTCTGTTGACACACACACACTAAAGCCATCAGCACACACACACACTAAAGCCATCAGCACACACACACACACACACACACTAAAGCCATCAGCACACACACACACACACACACTAAAGCCATCAGCACACACACACACACACACTAAAGCCATCAGCACACACACACACACTAAAGCCATCAGCACACACACACACACACTAAAGCCATCAGCACACACACACACTAAAGCCATCAGCACACACACACTACACTGGCCTTCCAACCATGTGCATGACGTTCAAGCAACAGATACAGAAACCAGAACTGGACCTCCTAGTGGAGACGGGTCTCTCTTGTAACCCTGCACCTTTTCACCTCTACATAGAAAGTGTGTGTGTGGAGGTTCTAAACATGGTGAGAGGGTTGGCGTCTGATTGGCAAATATAGACTTTTTAAAAAGCAGCAGCAGGACTATTTTTAACGGCTTCAATTATTGAGAGGAACATTTCTCCACTTAAAACACTTTCCTCTTTTCCCCACATTCTAGAGAGAGAGAGAGAGAGAGAGAGAGAGAGAGAGAGAGAGAGAGAGAGAGAGAGAGAGAGAGAGAGAGAGAGAGAGAGAGAGAGAGAGAGAGAGAGAGAGAGAGAGAGAGAGAGAGAGAGAGAGAGAGAGAGAGAGAGAGAGAGAGAGAGAGAGAGAGAGAGAGAGAGAGAGAGAGAGAGAGAGAGAGAGAGAGAGAGAGAGAGAGAGAGAGAGAGAGAGAGAGAGAGAGAGAGAGAGAGAGAGAGAGAGAGAGAGAGAGAGAGAGAGAGAGAGAGAGAGAGAGAGACAGAAAGAGAGAGACAGAAAAAGACAGAAAGAGACAGAAAGCGGCAGAAAGAGACAGAAAGCGAGAGAGAGAGACAGAAAGCGAGAGAGAGACAGAAAGCGAGAGAGAGACAGAAAGCGAGAGACAGACAGAAAGCGAGAGACAGACAGAAAGCGAGAGACAGACAGAAAGAGAGAGACAGACAGACAGACTGCAGATAGACCTGGAATCTAACTCCAATACTGCAGCTGATCACCTGATTAATATTAAAGCCTTTAGACAAGATAGTCAGACAGAGGTCAAAGGTTGAATTTACAACACTGTCACTCACCCCTTACACAAGACAGACAGAGGTCAAAAGGGGAAGGTTGGTACTGACAATAAAATAAGCCAAGTACCACTTATCCCAGGCCTCCCAAATTAATTTCCACAACAATGGACAATAAAGTATGGCATGAGAGGTGAACCGGGGCACTCACGCGGACATGGCGAGCGCTGCAGGTTGTAGAGGAATGGGTAGAACTGCAGGCATCGCAGAAGGGGCAGGCTGGCACGGCACTGGGCACAACTGGCAGAGAGAGCCAGGGTCTGGCGGAACAGGTCCAGGGCGCCCGTCACGTTGCCCTGGGCCAGATTCACGCTTACCAGGCTCAGGAGAGTGTGGGGCTGCCAGGGGACCAGAGGAGAGCAGGGAAACAGAGTCATTAGAATGGATATCATTATATAACATCCCATTGGGACCATACTGTGGATATCATTACATAACATCCCATTGGGACCATACTGTGGATTAGGACCATTCTGTGGATATCCTTACATAACATCCCATTGGGACCATACTGTGAATATCATTATATAACATCCCATTAGGACCATACTGTGGATATCATTACATAACATCCCATTGGGACCATACTGTGGATATCATTATATAACATCCCATTAGGACCATACTGTGGATATCATTATATAACATCCCATTAGAGAACACTGTGGATATCATTACATAACACCCCATTAGAGAACACTGTGGATATCATTACATAACATCCCATTAGAGAACACTGTGGATATCATTACATAACACCCCATTAGAGAACACTGTGGATATCATTACATAACACCCCATTAGAGAACACTGTGGATATCATTACATAACATCCCATTAGAGAACACTGTGGATATCATTACATAACACCCCATTAGAGAACACTGTGGATATCATTACATAACATCCCATTAGAGAACACTGTGGATATCATTACATAACATCCCATTAGAGAACACTGTGGATATCATTACATAACATCCCATTAGAGAACACTGTGGATATCATTACATAACATCCCATTAGAGAACACTGTGGATATCATTACATAACATCCCATTAGAGAACACTGTGGATATCATTACATAACATCCCATTAGAGAACACTGTGGACAACTCCTAAAGGTGCTGTATGACACTTTAAAACTGGTTTAATTGAACGTTTAATTAACTAGGCAAGTCAATTAAGAACAAATTCTTATTTACAATGACGGCCTACCCCGGCCAAACCCGGACGACGCTGGGCCAATTGTGCGCCACCCTATGGGACTCCCAATCACGGCCGGATGCGATACAGCCTGGATTCGACCCGGGGACTGTAGTGACGTCTCTTGCACCGAGACGCAGTGCCAAAGACCGCTGCGCCACTCGGGATTTATGTCATGCAAGAACAGGAATATGAATGTAAGAAAAGGAGTGTGTGTGTGTGTGTGTGTGTGTGTGTGTGTGTGTGTGTGTGTGTGTGTGTGTGTGTGTGTGTACACCTCGGAGGTGTTGAGAACTAAGGTGTCCTCCAGCAGTGTGCGATTTGATTGTTACGTGGAGCAGACCATTGCTGAAATACCAGTCCATCGTATCCTACTAGAAGAGCCTCAGATATAGCTGCAAGCTGTTAGTAGTCCTGATATTTGGCAGTCTCAGCCAGGTACAACACCTGACAGTGCGTGGCCTGCAGGCCTGCCTAAGACTCGAGCAAAGCAGAGGGCTAGGAACTGCTCCTTGTCAGCTGTTAGGGGTCGCCTGGCTGTCTGGAGAACACGGTGCTTTCTGTATCCTTAAGTGTCCGTGCAGACAAAGACCTTTGAGATGTTTCAATCCTTCTGGATTGTAATGTGATTTGTGCATTTAAATAAAGTAGTTAAAAGTGTGTGTACCTCAGAGGCGTTGAGTGCCAGGGCGTCCTCCAGCAGAGTGTGTGCATGGGAGCTGAGGCCGTGGCGCAGAAGCAGATTGGCAGCGTTGACGAGGGGCAGGTGGCGCTGGGTGGGCGGAGCCGAGGCCAGGGAGTGGCGCAGACACTGCAGCGAGCTGGTACCGTTACCCTTCGCCCGCCAGAACAACGCCGCCTCGTTCTGGAGCAACCAGCCAGGGGCGCTAGCCTGGAGGAGAGGAGGATGTACACTGTCTGAAGACGGATCATTTCCTATTACAACTGTGGAAGGCTGTTCATTCTGACAGAACAGCACAAAGCCATCGCATTTCTCAGGACAGTAGTGGAGGATATTTCTGATATGAAACAATGTTTCTCTGTTCTACGGCACTCACCTTCTTCATGGCTTGGGCTATGCTGGCACCAGCCTGCTCCAAACTCCAGCCTCTGCTGCGAGACAGCAGTACCTGCATCCACACACACACACACACACACACACACACACAGGATCAGCACAGTGACACACTTCAACCCTGCTCCAATGGGGCTGCTCTGTGGCTGACTCAGTGGTGCTCCCAGTGGTGAAGATGGGTACTGTGACAGAAAACACATTTCTGTTGTCTCTGTAAAATGGATTAATAAAGATGGTATTGTATTGAATCCAAAGCCCAGTCTCTAAAATATGTTGATGTTACAGACCACCTATCCAACACACGCACTGACCTGGGTGGCGTGGGGGTCTGGTAGCTCCTTGTCCTCCAAGGTCCAGCCCACAGAGGCAGGCAGGTCAGCTGGAGGGGGCTGGAGTACAGGGCCACAGTCTGGAGAAGCCAGGGAGGAGGGAGGGGGTCCGGTACCGTACAGCACCGTCTGCAGGCTGAACACACATCAGTGAGGTCAGCAAATACATGAATGTCATATCATACATCACATGTTACACAAACCATGCTGAGGAAGAGGCTCTAAGAGTCAACACAATCGACCAGCACACACACGGCTTCAAGATACAAAACACACCATGTTAGAAACAGGCACAAAAAGGTAGCATACACAAACAACCTGGCACACACAAACCCGAGGCCCAGTGTCTAACACGCTAACCCGAGGCCCAGTGTCTAACACGCTAACCCGGGGCCCAGTGTCTAACACGCTAACCCGAGGTCCAGTGTCTAACACGCTAACCCGGGGCCCAGTGTCTAACACGCTAACACGGGGGCCAGTGTCTAACACGCTAACCCGGGGGCTCAGTGTCTAACACGCTAACCCGGGGGCCAGTGTCTAACACGCTAACCCGGGGGCCAGTGTCTAACACGCTAACCCGAGGCCCAGTGTCTAACACGCTAACCCGAGGCCCAGTGTCTAACACGCTAACCCGAGGCCCAGTGTCTAACACGCTAACCCGGGGCCCAGTGTCTAACACGCTAACCCGGGGGCCAGTGTCTAACACGCTAACCCGGGGGCCCAGTGTCTAACACGCTAACCCGGGGCCCAGTGTCTAACACGCTAACCCGGGGGCCAGTGTCTAACACGCTAACCCGGGGCCCAGTGTCTAACACGCTAACCTGGGGCCCAGTGTCTAACACACTAACCTGGGGCCCAGTGTCTAACACACTAACCTGGGGCCCTGTGTCTAACACACTAACCTGGGGCCCTGTGTCTCAGGTGGGAGGTAGAAGGTGGGTAGTAGGTGGGCGGGGGGGATGACAGGAAACTCATCAGCACAGTCTGCCCTCCGAGGCCACAGCAGCCTCTGAATGTCCTACAGACAAAACACACGCAGTCAGCTCCACAGAACCTTTAGACTGCCCTGCCGACACAGCACAAAGCCCACTATCCACACACACTAATAAATCCTGCCAAACACACACACACACAGTCTGAACTCACATCGGTGGGGGAGGCCTGGTGGCCCCAGAGGGCTGCAGGCTCAGGGTCTCCGGACACGGAGGGGTGGAGGTGTGAGCTGGTGGTCTGGTTGGTGCTCGGCTCCGACACCAGAGCAACGCTGCCCGCCACAGAGACCTCCTCTCCAAACTGGATGTGGTGGACGTGCTCAAACAGGTCTCCACGGTGATAACGCACCGGCAGGTCCAAGGGGCAGAACAGGCTGCTCTGTTGTTGGCCCAGACGACACATCTGGTGGTTGCCTGAACAAAACAACTCATTATTGATGACCTATTTTATGTTTACCGAGGTGAATAGACAGAATTAACTGACCAGCTCTAAATGGACATATTCATTTATATAAAACTCAAATCAAATGGTATTGGTTAGCAGATGTTAATGGTCACATACACATGGTTAGCAGATGTTATTGGTCACATACACATGGTTAGCAGATGTTATTGGTCACATACACATGGTTAGCAGATGTTATTGGTCACATACACATGGTTAGCAGATGTTATTGGTCACATACACATGGTTAGTAGATGTTATTGGTCACATACACATGGTTAGCAGATGTTATTGGTCACATACACATGTTTAGTAGATGTTATTGTTTACCAGATGTTATTGGTCACATACACATGGTTAGTAGATGTTATTGGTCACATACACATGTTTAGTAGATGTTATTGGTTAGCAGATGTTATTGGTCACATACACATGGTTAGTAGATGTTATTGGTCACATACACATGGTTAGTAGATGTTATTGGTCACATACACATGGTTAGTAGATGTTATTGGTCACATACACATGGTTAGTAGATGTTATTGGTTAGCAGATGTTATTGGTCACATACACATGGTTAGCAGATGTTATTGGTCACATACACATGGTTAGCAGATGTTATTGGTCACATACACATGGTTAGCAGATGTTAATGCGAGTGTAGCGAAATGCTTGAGGTTCTAGTTCCGACAGTGCAGTAATATCTAACAAGTCATCTAACAATCCCCCCCAACAACAACCTTATACACACAATCTAAAGGGGTGAATGATAATATGTTCATGTAAGTATATGGATGAACGATGGCTGCTCATCCATATACACTGTGTGTATTTGTGTGTGTGTGTATCTGTGAGTGTGTATTGCGCTTGTGTGTGTATTGCATTCAAGTGTGTGTATTGCATGTGAGTGTGTATGTATATTGTGTGCGAGCGAGTGTGTCTGTTTATTGTGTGTGAGTGTGTGTGCGTATATATTGTGTGCAAGTGTGTGTGAGTATATATTGCGTGCGAGTGTGTGTGTGTGTGTGTGTATAGCATCTCACCCAGCTGTGCCTCCTTGGCCATCTGGGTCTCGTGGATGATGTTGCGGAGGATCTGCTCTTCCTGCAGTAGCTTGTATTTGTCCAGGGCCTCCTGCTGACGCAGGTAGTGGTCATGCTGTTTCTGGTATTCCTTCAGCTCGTTCAGCGTGCGCTGCAGAGACCTGGGGGGGTGAGACAGATCACATATAGCTAGCCCGAGGCCTACTGACAGGTCACTGTGCTGTTATACACCGAGTGTACAAAACATTAAGAACACCTTCCTAATATTGAATGGCTCCCGTTGCCCTCAAGACAGACTCAATTCATGGGGACATGGACTCTACAAGGTGTTGAAAGCGTTCCACAGGGATGCTGACCCATGTTGACTCCAATGCTTCCCACAGTTGTGTCAAGTTGGCTGGATGTCCTTTGGGTGGTGGACCATTCTGTATACACACAGGAAACTGTTGGGCATGAAAAACACAGCAGCATTGCAGTTCTTGACACAAAGGCACTTCAATCTTTTGTCTTTACCCTCAATGGCACACATACACAATCCATGTCGGAAATGTCACAAGGCTTAACAATCCTTCTTTTAACCCGTCTCCTCCCCTTCATCTACACTGATTGAAGTGGATTTAACAAGTGACATCAATAAGAGATTACAGCTTTCACCTGGATTCCCCTGGTCGGTCTGTAATGGAAAGAGCAGGTGTTCATAATATTTTGTTGACTCAGGGTATTTTCAGCATTGTAACCTGTGCCATATGAAGAGGAAGTCTGTGTCCACAACAATACTTCCCTTCTCATCAAATCCCCTTCAAAAAGGTTCCTCACTCTCTATGAACCTAACCACACCCTGAGCAGTGAGGCGCTGTGCCTTTACCTGTGTTGGGCCTCCAGGCGCTGCTCCAGTTTCTGCTGACAGAGGACGGCGTGCTTCCTCCTCAGGGCCTGCTCAAAGCCCGGCTGGGCCTGGAGAGCCTGCTCATAGCACAGCACTGAGTGGTTATACTCCCCCAGCATCTAAAGACAAAGAGGATAGAGGACAGGAGGTAGAGACAGACAGAGATAAATAATCTATTAGAGATGATTCACTCGTCTAGTATAAAATGGAGAAAGAACTGAAGGTCAGGGCCGGTAACATTGAGAATAAATCAGCAGGAAAACACTTCCTGAGCACCTGGAGAAAACCATGCCAACAAGCACTGCAGTCACATCCTACATCCATATTCACTGCATAACTGTTGGATAAATTATTGCTATACTCCAGTTTTGTAAAAAATCCTCCTGTCAGTGTATCATCCTAGTGTCAGTGTATCATCCTAATGTCAGTGTATCATCCTAGTGTCAGTGTATCATCCTAGTGTCAGTGTATCAGCCTAGTGTATCAGCCTCGTGTCAGTGTATCAGCCTCGTGTATCAGCCTCATGTCAGTGTATCAGCCTCGTGTCAGTGTATCAGCCTCGTGTATAAGCCTCCTGTCAGTGTATCAGCCTAGTGTATCATCCTAATGTCAGTGTATCATCCTAGTGTCAGTGTATCAGCCTAGTGTATCAGCCTCGTGTCAGTGTATCAGCCTCGTGTCAGTGTATCAGCCTCGTGTCACTATCAGCCTCGTGTCACTATCAGCCTCGTGTCACTATCAGCCTCGTGTCAGTGTATCAGCCTAGTGTCAGTGTATCAGCCTAGTGTCAGTGTATCAGCCTAGTGTCAGTGTATCAGCCTAGTGTCAGTGTATCAGCCTAGTGTCAGTGTATCATCCTAGTGTCAGTGTATCAGCCTAGTGTCAGTGTGTCAGCCTAGTGTCAGTGTGTCAGCCTAGTGTCAGTGTGTCAGCCTAGTGTATCATCCTAGTGTATCATCCTAGTGTCAGTGTGTCAGCCTAGTGTATCATCCTAGTGTCAGTGTGTCAGCCTAGTGTATCATCCTAGTGTCAGTGTGTCAGCCTAGTGTATCATCCTAGTGTCAGTGTGTCAGCCAAGTGTATCATCCTAGTGTCAGTGTATCAGCCTTGTGTCGGTGTATAAGCCTCCTGTCAGTGTATCATCCTAGTGTATCAGCCTCGTGTCAGTGTATCAGCCTCGTGTCAGTGTATCAGCCTCGTGTCAGTGTATCAGCCTCGTGTCAGTGTATCAGCCTCGTGTATCAGCCTAGTGTCAGTGTATCAGCCTAGTGTCAGTGTATCATCCTAGTGTCAGTGTATCAGCCTAGTGTCAGTGTATCAGCCTAGTGTCAGTGTGTCAGCCTAGTGTATCATCCTAGTGTCAGTGTGTCAGCCTAGTGTATCATCCTAGTGTCAGTGTGTCAGCCTAGTGTATCATCCTAGTGTCAGTGTGTCAGCCTAGTGTATCATCCTAGTGTCAGTGTGTCAGCCTAGTGTATCATCCTAGTGTCAGTGTATCAGCCTAGTGTCAGTGTATCAGCCTAGTGTCAGTGTATCAGCCTAGTGTCAGTGTATCAGCCTAGTGTCAGTGTGTCAGCCTAGTGTCAGTGTGTCAGCCTAGTGTCAGTGTGTCAGCCTAGTGTATCATCCTAGTGTCAGTGTGTCAGCCTAGTGTATCAGCCTCGTGTCAGTGTGTTCAGCCTAGTGTATCAGCCTTGTGTCAGTGTATCAGCCTAGTGTCAGTGTATCAGCCTAGTGTATCATCCTAGTGTCATGATATCAGCCTCGTGTCAGTGTATCAGCCTCGTGTCAGTGTATCAGCCTCGTGTCAGTGTATCAGCCTCGTGTCAGTGTATCAGCCTCGTGTCAGTGTATCAGCCTCGTGTCAGTGTATCAGCCTCGTGTCAGTGTATCAGCCTCGTGTCAGTGTATCAGCCTAGTGTATCGTATCAGCCTAGTGTATCATATCAGCCTAGTGTATCATATCAGCCTAGTGTATCATATCAGCCTAGTGTCAGTGTATCAGCCTAGTGTCAGTGTATCAGCCTAGTGTCAGTGTATCAGCCTAGTGTCAGTGTATCAGCCTAGTGTCAGTGTATCAGCCTAGTGTCAGTGTATCAGCCTAGTGTCAGTGTATCAGCCTAGTGTCAGTGTATCAGCCTAGTGTCAGTGTATCAGCCTAGTGTCAGTGTATCAGCCTAGTGTCAGTGTATCAGCCTAGTGTCAGTGTATCAGCCTAGTGTCAGTGTATCAGCCTAGTGTCAGTGTATCAGCCTAGTGTCAGTGTATCAGCCTAGTGTCAGTGTATCAGCCTAGTGTCAGTGTATCAGCCTAGTGTCAGTGTATCAGCCTAGTGTCAGTGTATCAGCCTAGTGTCAGTGTATCAGCCTAGTGTCAGTGTATCAGCCTAGTGTCAGTGTATCAGCCTAGTGTATCCTCCTCGTGTCAGTGTATCAGCCTAGTGTCAGTGTATCAGCCTCGTGTCAGTGTATCAGCCTCGTGTCAGTGTATCAGCCTAGTGTATCATATCAGCCTAGTGTATCATATCAGCCTAGTGTATCATATCAGCCTAGTGTCAGTGTATCAGCCTAGTGTCAGTGTATCAGCCTAGTGTCAGTGTATCAGCCTAGTGTCAGTGTATCAGCCTAGTGTCAGTGTATCAGCCTAGTGTCAGTGTATCAGCCTAGTGTCAGTGTATCAGCCTAGTGTCAGTGTATCAGCCTAGTGTCAGTGTATCAGCCTAGTGTCAGTGTATCAGCCTAGTGTCAGTGTATCAGCCTAGTGTCAGTGTATCAGCCTAGTGTCAGTGTATCATCCTAGTGTATCAGCCTAGTGTCAGTGTATCAGCCTAGTGTATCCTCCTCGTGTCAGTGTATCAGCCTAGTGTCAGTGTATCAGCCTCGTGTCAGTGTATCAGCCTCGTGTCAGTGTATCAGCCTAGTGTATCATATCAGCCTAGTGTATCATATCAGCCTAGTGTCAGTGTATCAGCCTAGTGTCAGTGTATCAGCCTAGTGTCAGTGTATCAGCCTAGTGTCAGTGTATCAGCCTAGTGTCAGTGTATCAGCCTAGTGTCAGTGTATCAGCCTAGTGTCAGTGTATCAGCCTAGTGTCAGTGTATCAGCCTAGTGTCAGTGTATCAGCCTAGTGTCAGTGTATCAGCCTAGTGTCAGTGTATCAGCCTAGTGTCAGTGTATCAGCCTAGTGTCAGTGTATCAGCCTAGTGTCAGTGTATCAGCCTAGTGTCAGTGTATCAGCCTAGTGTCAGTGTATCAGCCTAGTGTCAGTGTATCAGCCTAGTGTCAGTGTATCATCCTAGTGTATCAGCCTAGTGTCAGTGTATCAGCCTAGTGTATCCTCCTCGTGTCAGTGTATCAGCCTAGTGTCAGTGTATCAGCCTAGTGTCAGTGTATCAGCCTAGTGTCAGTGTATCAGCCTAGTGTCAGTGTATCAGCCTAGTGTCAGTGTATCAGCCTAGTGTCAGTGTATCAGCCTAGTGTCAGTGTATCAGCCTAGTGTCAGTGTATTAGCCTAGTGTCAGTGTATTAGCCTAGTGTCAGTGTATCAGCCTAGTGTATCCTCCTCGTGCCAGTGTATCAGCCTCGTGCCAGTGTATCAGCCTCGTGCCAGTGTATCAGCCTCGTGCCAGTGTATCAGCCTCGTGCCAGTGTATCAGCCTCGTGCCAGTGTATCAGCCTCGTGCCAGTGTATCATCCTAGTGTCAGTGTATCAGCCTAGTGTCAGTGTATCAGCCTAGTGTGTCATCCTAGTGTCAGTGTATCATCCTAGTGTATCAGCCTAGTGTGTCATCCTAGTGTCAGTGTATCATCCTAGTGTCAGTGTATCAGCCTCGTGCCAGTGTATCAGCCTCGTGTATCAGCCTCGTGTCAGTGTATCATCCTACTGTAAGTGTATCATCCTACTGTATCATCCTACTGTAAGTGTCGATGTAGTGAAAACATTAAAAGCAGACAGTATGTGAACATAAACCAACAACTCTACGTCAACGTCCCTCCAGAAATGTTAAAACGTAGTGGAAACAAATGTTGCAGAACCACATGTTCTATTTAATGGCTACATTTGGTTTAAAATCACCTAATGCCTGCTTCCTTTATCGTCATTAGACATCCCTAAAAACTGACTTCGGTGTTCCTCAAGGGTCAGTGCTTGGACCCCTGCTGTTCTCTTGATAGATGCTAGTACCGTATCACTACACATGATGCAGAATGGTGCCTCAATGGGAATGATAGAGCTGCAACTGTTGATGAAACCAGATGATGATGTCGTACAGCTAGCTTTCTGTGGTTTTGTCTGTCTTGTGTGTATTCCATCAGGAACCAACTTGGAAACAAGTGGAATCTCTTTAACGTGTTATCTCCTGGGTTGTATTCAGTGCATCTACTAGTGGTGCTGTAACTCACTGCGTAGATGTTGCCCAGGGTGTAGTGGCTGGTGAGAAGGTCAGAGGTCAAATCCAGGGCAGTGTGAGCCACGATGGCAGCGTCAGCCGAGAAGTGGGCCCGATGCAGGATGTTGGCCATGTTCACCAGGGCCAGGTCCTTGTGCTGCCTGGATACACAACAGACAACGAGAATGGGACTTAAAACTCTTATATGATCCACTGTTTGAATGTTGAATAACCATAGCTGGGACATGTTCATTGGCCACCAATGGGCAGACAACATTATGGAATACTAGGACTTGTCCAATAAGAACGGTTCATTTAGTTTTCCATTGCAAAGTGCTTTACATTGTGTGTCCTAATGAACATGACCCTGATGCCTGAGACAAGCTGAAGCCAGGGGCTGAGTTTTCCTTTGTTCGTACCTGGGTGAGAAGTGCAGGGCCCGGATCACACAGTCCACCGCCCGCCTGGGCTCATTCTTTATCCTCCAGTAGAACGACGCCAGGTTATACAGCACCCAGGATGAGGAGTTCTGGACAACACAACAAACAGGTCATCAAAAGGGAACTATATGAAAGTCAAACCCGAACACTATTAAAACAGTGACTGTCCATTTATAACATTGAACAAATCAGTGCATAAAAGTTCAAAGTAATCCCATACGGCTAAATGTAAACTAATAAAAACAGACCAGACAGTGTTGGTGAGGGTGAAGAGTGGCGATAGAGCGCAACATACCCTCAGCAGGCCCTGCTGGATGCGATGGCCCACCTCATCCATGCTGCGGCCCAGTTTGTGGGACAGGGAGCCAAAAATGGGGTCCTCTTTAGAGAGCAGAGGAGATGTGAGGTTCACCTGTTCCTGCACGCCCTAGAAAACATAGACATATATGGCACAGATCCAGACATGTATGTGCAATCGCATTAACAAGCGGGTTTGCTTTCCCCTTCAACTCACCCGGAGATGCTGGAAACCGTGGATACTATATGGGAGCTCAAATACTCTGGCACAGTCAGGCTTCTCCAGATCCGGGGGTAGAGGGGACCTAAAATCTACATAATCCTCAGGGCTGAAAGAAACATCCATAGTCAAGGTCCAGGGAGCATTAGTGTAGTGTCCAGCAGAAGAGGGGGAACAAGAGCAGAAAAGGTAACCAGTGGTTGACTTGTATCATGTAGCTGTTTAAAATGCCTGTTGATGTAGGACATGCTGATCTAGATGTGAAAGACAAGCCATCATGGTTTATTCTATTAGAAATCTTTGTTGATTTCTCATCACCAGGGTGTCATCAATAATACTTGTTCTCTTGTAAACAACCTACGTTCTCCAATGTTCGAATATCACTTTGTGTGTTCTAATAATGACTTCTGACAGTATGTAAATACTTCCATTGTTTATTTGTGGGCGGCAGGTAGCCTAGTGGTTAGAGACTTGGGCCAGTAACCAGCAAGTAGCCTAGTGGTTAGAGCGATGGGCCAGTAACCAGCAGGTAGCCTAGTGGTTAGAGACTTGGGCCAGTAACCAGCAGGTAGCCTAGTGGTTAGAGCGATGGGCCAGTAACCAGCAAGTAGCCTAGTGGTTAGAGCGATGGGCCAGTAACAGAAAGGTTGCTAGATCGAATCCCCGAGCTGACAAGGTAAAAATGTCGTTCTGCCCCTGAACAAGGCAGCTAAACCACTGTTCCTAGGCCGTCATTGTAAATAAGAATTTGTTCTTAACTGACTTGCCTAGATAAATAAAATGTTCAATTAAAACAAATATATACTTGTTTGTATAAAAGTTGATTTTGTTTTGTGCTGTAGTGTCATGACATATGTGACGTGATCATCCAATGCTTATATATTGTATGTTGTTGAAAATCTCCCAAAAAATGACTCATGTCATCGGTCAATGTCAATGATAAGATGAAGCCGTTTTGGAGCGCGACCAATGGATTCGTTACACGGCCCGGATGACATATGTCAACATCCCTTATCAGTGCTTCCCCTTGATAATGAGTTATGTGAGGGCACATTATTAGTAACAACCAAATGATTGGTCAAGAGTGCACAGCCTGGGCTTACCTGATGTCTTTACTCTCCAGGGAGATGTAGGTACCATCGTAGAGATCCAAGTCTCCCAGGGGTACTTTAGCCATGACACAGTCGGCATCCTCTTTATAGTGCCTCTGCTCCAAGCCCGTGTCCCTGTCCTCATTCTCCTCAATGTGAATCTTCTGAGCGACAAGCTGCTTCTGAACAAAGCAGGGGTCAGAGACATGAGATTCAGACCTTTCAGTGTGGCTTGATTTAGAAGCAATGCTATATCTCACTGGAACATAAAGAAAGGAAGACATGTTGCCCCATCTGATGTGATCCAATATATTCTTCAATAATCAATGAGTATTAAATTACTATTGAACAGCTGTGACTATTGGAGATATTGCATCTTTCAAGTAAGGGAGAGCACAGCAGTATAGATGTTTAACACAGTGGCCTTGGACTAACATTGTAAAACCAGGAAGTAGAGCAATAGGCTATGAGCACAGTGAGGTAGTCATTAAAAGATGATCATCACCTCTAACTTCTTCAGGTAGTTGACACGGGTCTCCTGTCGCATGAAGATGACAAGGTCATGTGGATGTTTAAGATTTAAAGGAGAGTCAACCTGCAAAAAAAAAAAATGAAAATGTTAGTCTTAAAATAAACAGTGACAGTACATGTTTCCACTCTATGACTCGACCCCAAAGACTAAAGACCTCTGAGTCCGCTGACCACAGTACACGTGAAGTGAGACAACACCAAAACAGAATTGAGGCAGAGGAACCTGGCTGATTTGACACCGTAATCACGTAGTAGCAGCAGTTGGTAATCTTTGTTTTTTCCCCAATCCATCCATTTTAGATAGTTTGGCCACAGCTGAACAGAATGTCAATGGCTAAATAGTCTGAACATTTAATGTCCTTCTAAACGTCACTTGTAAGTGGATACTTTAGATTAGTTGTGTATAGCTACAAAGGTTACATCAAATATTATTTTATTTAAACCCCTATTATTTCTGGGCTAACATCAAGCCCGAATCACAATTTTACATTCAATTCACTTAGCTTCGATGCAACCAAGAGAGTTTTGACATTGTGCTGGATGTCAAAACTATTGGTTGCATCAGAACTACTAGTTAGCTGGATGTGCCGACTCTGAGTCTGTCAGCTCTGTTGTGCCCATTATCTTTGAGCCCAGTAGCTAATTAGCTAGCTTGCCAACCTACTACCTACCAATCACCTATCACTAGTTTGCGTTGTTTCAGATTTTCTAGGATGATTGGATGCCTTTAGCTAGTTAGAGCTAGCTAATATGTAAGTTAATTCTGGCTTACCCAGAGACCCCGTTCTCTAACTAACTTAGCTAACGTTATTTATCTAGGTGGTCAGCATTGCTGCATTACTGTGCTAGCAAAAGTCCCAGAGAGGAACTTATAAGTAGTTAATTGGCAATCGATGGTTTACAAGCTAGTATGAGCCTTCAGTCGTGTTAGCAAATGTTAGCAACAGTAAAGTCAAAGACACTGGTTCTACCTATATGTGATAAAATTGTTAGCTAGCTAGCAACATACGGTTATAAACACGGGCCGTTAACGTACTTGCTGTTGAATTTTTCCATCTTCAGTGACGACCCAGTGGGTGGTAGCTCCTCCGGGTTCGGCCAATATTATACAGAGTAGGATAAAAATCTTCCCTTGAACTGACACTTTTCGGGAAACGTTTACATAGGGCAGAGACCCAGAACTGATTTTCCTGAGGTCCGCCATTTTTCTGTCTTCTTTACAGATGTGTTGTGGCAGAAGAAGAAGAAAAAGCCGAAAAAAAGTTAACTTCCTGTGTGTCACTTCCTTGTTTATTTTTTTTACATTCCTTAGTCTAATAGTTGTTAGCTAAAACTAGCTACCGAGCAAAAATGCCAGGACGTTGTTCAGCTTTCAACTGTAGGAATACGTTTAAAAATGTTAAACATAAAACAAACAAGGTTACATTTCACAGGTAGGCTTTCAGCATCTGATTAACGTCGACATTTGGACAGCTAGCTAGTCAGCTTACGTTAGCTACATGTCTTGGTTAGCTTGTGTAGCTAGTTTAAGATTTCCAGTAATACATCGGCTATATCTTGATTTAGACGAATGTGACATAAATGTTAGTTACCTTATCATAAAGACCGTGTAACTTCTAAACAAATGAACACCCCTTAGTACCCCGGCCTAAGTGCTCGCTGTTTCATCCCTTGTCTTTTTCGATTTGCATTTCAAACAATAACAATAACAATGCCTCGCCACTGATTTTGGTAAATAGATGAGGGATGGGGCTGGAGAATGTAACTAATGTCAAGTTCATAGACATAGCTATGAATGCAAGGACTGACCAGAGTGACCATCCATGATGTCAAAATGATAGTTTTAGCAATGTTGCGAGGCTATAAAGTGTTTGTTTACAATTACACACTTGTATTTTGGGTTCTGATGGGGTATGACAGTTGAACTAAGCTCATGGTGCATTTCTAAGTTATATTCTTCAAGAATCAATGGTTATATATAATTAATTTAAAAGTTCAAAAATGTATGTTACAATCACAGATTGCCCTGTTGTTTACATTTGGTTCTTTTAACATTTTTCCTATGTTAACAGCTTTCCAAAGCGTGATCCTAAACGAATAAAAGAGTGGGTGGGTCAGATGAAATGGAAAGACTGGCAGCCAACCCCTCATTCCTTACTGTGCTCAGAGCATTTTGAGGAGAGGTGCATGGATAGAACTGGGCAGACAGTGCGTTTACGTGATGATGCAATACCAACTATCTTTGCCTTTCCTAGTCACCTACAAAAAAAGGTATTTAGTAAATTGAGGCAGATGTGTTGTTTTCATTTAAACTATTAGACCTAACATTCTGGCGGTTGTGAATTTAACATATGAGGGATTCTTGAAACGTGCTTTGGCTTTGTTGGTTGAGTTGAACTTTGTGTTTTATTGTTGAGTTCTTGTAGTTTCAGAAAACAGCCGGAAGGAGGAAAAGAGTAACCTTGGTGAGAAATGCAACATAAAAAAATGTAATACTGTACTACCAGTTTTCCATTGGTGTTGCTGTTTACACTAAAGGATATGTAAACTGTAATACCGGTTTTCCATTGGTGTTGCTGTTTACACTGAAGGATATGTAAACTGTAATACCAGTTTTCCATTGGTGTTGCTGTTTACACTGAAGGATATGTAAACTGTAATACCAGTTTTCCATTGGTGTTGCTGTTTACACTGAAGGATATGTAAACTGTAATACCGGTTTTCCATTGGTGTTGCTGTTTACACTAAAGGATATGCCACATATGTATTTCCCTTTTTGATTTCACAAATAAAACTGTATTTTGCCTCTACTGGTGATTTCAGTTTCCAGAGGATCCTGTTCCTGAGGAGTCGACACAACGGGAGAAGTCTCCACCCACCTACTTAAACCACAGTATATGGCACCCAAGTCGTTTCCATGACGACTACTGTGTTCCACAGGTACAAAGTACATATCACTCTTATCTAGATTTTTTTTTTCATATTTTTTTTTTTACAAATATTTCATTCATGTTTATTTATTTAGTATTTATTTGTTTTTCAGAGTATTGACTGGGCTGTAAAAGACATGCCTAAAGAAGTAAGTTGTGAGTTAGCCCTCATTATGAAGCTAATTGAGCTCCTCATTATGAAGCTGATTGAGCTCATCAAAATTGTTGGTTGGGAAGGGTTCCCCTAATTCCTTACAGAACAACCATGTATGTATCTTTTGCCAAATATTCAAAATGTTTCCATCCAAATAGGTTAATGCACAGTACCTGCTCAAAAATCCCAGGGAGGAGCGTGTTGAAAAGTAGTGTCACTGTTACTCCCAACCAAAACGATGTTGATGAGGCCCAGACCTCTAGGGCCAGTTGCGTGTATGATTACAGCATCCTATAAAGGTCTTCTATAACCTTAAACCTTTCCATACGCGTGCTTTAATAACTGAACTTCTGACAATTTCAGATCCCATCTGCAACTTTAGAAAAGCAAGGTCTGATCTTTATCCCCAAGCACGCAATCAAGGTAAGGTTTCTGACAGACCATTGTATTCTGGACAGCGGGCAAAAACATTATTTTGACCCATGTCAGCTTAAAGGGTTACTGTCGTGTGTATTCCCCAGCCCATTACCTCATGTTAATGGATGTGCATATAACTACACATTATAACTACACATATAACTACACATATAACTACACATATAACTAACTACACATATAACTAACTACACATTATAACTACACATTATAACTACACATTATAACTACATATTATAACTGCAAATTACTTTATCTGAACCAGATCAAGGAGAAATGGGATTGGCTGACAATGGATGTGAAGGGACCATTTCCAGAGACCAAAAGTAGACACAAGTTTGTACTAACTGTAATGGACTACTACTCCAAATGGATGGAAGCCTACCCCATGAAGACCAACAACAGTAAAGAGATTGCCAAAATCATCTCTGACCTCATCTCTCGCTTTGGCTTCCCTGTTGGAATCCTGTCTTGTTTGACTCGAGCACACATTTTAGAGGTAAGAGATGCATGCATGTATGGATGTAAGTGTTACTGTACTGCCCCAAATAAAAATGTTTTGGGGGGGAAATTAAGTTTTGCACTAAGTTATCTCATGAATATTAAGTACCGGGGGTGGAACCAAAATTATTTTCCAATTGTTTCGCTCTGAACAAAACCATAATTTGTGTAGTTCCATTCCACTGTTCTGATTAGCAAAATAAAGTTTCACTGTAAGGTCTGCTACACCTGTTGTATTCAGCATATGTGACAATCAAATTTGATTTGATGTTCAGCAGGCAGGCACTGGAATACGTTTCTGAGTGACAGAGTGAGGGCTTTGCATAGACGCTTTGTAGCATTTTTTTGTGGGCCTGGAAAGTAAAATTACTTCATTAACCGGTTCCCATGGTTTTCAAACAACGGTTCTGTTCCGGAACAACTTTCGTTCCCTGTTCTGATTCTGTTCCTCCAAAAATGTTGTTGTTTTCTGGTCCAGTTCCCTGAACTTGTTCAAACCCCTGTTAAGTTCCCCTTCTCTTTTTACATTTTACAGATCAACTTGGCTTTGGGTGATCTGAAGAAACTGACAGGCCAACTCATATTCTACCGTCCTCTGGGAGTGTCACTGGATCCAGTAACAAAGTCCCTTGTAGACCGGTTTGTCCTCCAATGTACCATGCTACACAGCCACCTGATTCTAAAAGCTTATACTATGGATAATAGTCTAGTAAATAGAATTGGGATGATTGCAATAATCTTTTGGCAGTTTACTGAATCCAAACACATGACATGCTAGCCCAACTGACTTGTTATAATATGCATGTGTTTTGTTTCATACATGTTTTATCATTATACCTGGACAGGTTGGTGTCAGATTTGGTGAAAGAACATCCTGATCGTTGGGATGTTTACCTGGCTGCCAGTGTGTTCAGCTTCTGCTGCAAAGAGCACCCCACCACCAGACAAATACCCCTGTCTCTGCTGCGCTGCGGAGGGACTCAGTCTGTCTCCACCTCACCAAGAAAGCTGCCTGTAAGTTGGAGACTGCCCGTGTTTACACTTTACCACTCCTACAACAAAACATACTCATATTATTGATTCCAATTGAATGAATGAAGTAAATGCACATAGAAATAGGTTTGAATTATATCATATTTTAGTTGAGCGTTTATACTGACTTGTGCTTTGACCAACCTGTTTACATTGAAGGATAATGGGATAAAAGGAAGGACCTTTGTCATACTAGATGCCCAGCCACCTCAAAGGGAAGTCCGTGTGGAGTGCAATCAGTGCAGTCAATGGAGCACGGTCAGCCAGGACTCAGAGCTGAAGAGATATGAGGAGATGAAACTTGGGGAGGAGGACTACACCCACACCTGTGTGAGCTGCAGGGTGGCCATGAGCTGCAGGGTGGCCCTGGAGGTCATGAGGGGTTAGGAGACAAGGACATGAAGAACTGGATGTAAATGAGAAAGCTTTTCAAACAAGGACTGAAAAGATGGAGGATATAATAAGGACGTTGGAAACCAAGTGGTGGTGAAGGAAGAGATTGCTGTTGGAGTGAAAAAAGGTTCCATGGGGAAGAAGTTTGAACAATAGGAGTTTATAATGTGTATATACTTACACGTTTCTCAGTCATACACGTTTTTGGAATGAAATAAAAACAGATAGTGTTGTTTTCAAGTTGTGTGTGCTCAAACAGTGGATTGTTGTTTAATAATGCATTTGGGCAGACATCTATATACTGCTTCAGTGCTTCATCTATTCCTCTCTGATTTGGGGTATTTTAGAGAATGGGGTAGCTTTTCTATATTCTTATTTAACTAGGCAAGTCAGTTAAGAACAAATTCTTATTTACAATGACAGTCTACCAAAAGACAAAAGGCCTGCGGGGACGGGGGCTGGGATTAAAATAACAATATAGGACAAAACACACATCACGACAAGAGAGACAACTCAACACTACATAAAGAGAGACCTAAGACAGCATGGCAGGAACACATGACAACACAACATGGTAGCAACACAACTTGGCAGCAGCACAAATCGTGGTACAAACATGTTAATGGGATTTATGTTAATTGAATGATTAGAATATTCCACCCTGAAACCATATAATTGTATGGAATTGGCTAGAATGTATAAAATTATAATTAATAAATGTGTAGTTCTAGTCAGAATTAGGTTAAAACAATATAGCTAATGTTTGTCTTTATGGAATTTTAAAGACAGACTGAGCAAAATTTGTCACCGACCTGACCAGAGATTTGGGAGAGAACAGGGAGTACGGCTCAAGGTCTCCCTAATCTCTGTCGGCTGGGTAGTGAGGACATTGTGTGCGTCTGTTTGTGTGAATGTGTGTGCGCGTATGGTTGTGTGAATGTGGGCGTGAGAAGTCAGTATAAAATGAATTGATTTGTATTCTTGTCTTCAGAACGTCCCGTGAATAAACCTTTTTGACTATTTTAGCTGGGCTCCGTCTGTTTCATTCGACCAGGATCTTACACATTCTGGTTTGCAGACTGAGTAATATAATTACATTGGGTGATGTACCTTGAGAACATAATTCTCTTATCAAAACACTATTGGGCACAGACAGCAGCACAAAGGGCAAGAAGGTAGAGACAACAATACATCATGTGAAGCAGCCACAACTGTCAGTAAGAGTGTCAATGATTGAGTCTTTGAATGAAGAGATGGAGATTAAAACTATCCAGTTTGAGTGTTTTTAGCAGCTCATTCCAGTCGCTAGCTGCAGCGAACTGAAAAGAGGAGCGACCCAGGGATGTGTGTGCTTTGAGGACTTTTAACAGAATGTGACTGGCAGAACGGGTGTTGTATGTGGAAGATGAGGGCTGCAGTAGATATCTCAGATAGGGGGGAGTGAGGCCTAGGAGGATTTTATAAATATGCATAAACCAATGTGTCTTGCGACGAGTATACAGAGATGGACAGTTTACAGAGGAGTATAGAGTATAGTGATGTGTCCTATAAGAAGTATTGGTGGCAAATCTGATGGCTGAATGGTAAAGCACATCTAGCCGCTCGAGAGCACCCTTACCTGCCGATCTATAAATTACGTCTCCGTAATCTAGCATGGGTAGAATGGTCATCTGAATCAGGGTTAGTTTGGCAGCTGGTGTGAAAGAGGAACGATTACCACAGAGGGTGGGAGATGAGGAAATGCTGACTTAATGAAGTAGATAAATAGTGTCGGCTAAATAGCCTACGTTATAGATAGTTTTTATCCAAAGCAATCACTTTGCATGTGTAAACACAGAACCCTATTCATTACTCCATGTGCCTAATTACGTCACTTTTGTTTTGAGCCGACTTCACCGTGGGCTTTGAACAGGAGGCAGCCCTGTCCCAAAATGAATGCAATCAACTTTCTCCTGATACAAAACACACCTACTCGATCTACTGCATTTGGGGCCCGGGAAAACAGCTAACTTACTGCGTTTTAACACATTTTGCCATGGTGCAGAGGGAAACATTTACCGTTTTATAATTCTATATTACAGATTTTGTCATGAGGCCAAAAGAAAATGTTGCAGTTTTAAAGCTAATTTCCAGCAATTCTACACTTGTTGCCATGGGCTGTTTTTATAGCTCATTTCATTATTTTGTTCCTATTTTTCCATAAGGCTGAGATAAAATGTGCAGTTTTAAAGCTAATTTCCTGCAAATCTACACATTTTGCTATCATATGCTATCTGGAGGACCCCTTATGATAAAATGTGTAGATTTACAAGAAATTGGCTTTAAAACTGCAACTCTGCATTTCAACACACCCACTCGCTCATACCATAGTCACCATATTGGGCTGCAGCTACCCATACTTGGTATTTTACATGGTGTTATTTTCCTTTTTTCCACCCTGTCCAGTTGGTGGCGGTGTTGCACAACCTTTTCATTTGCCACAAGTCATAAAACCACTAATGAGGAAAAAAAAAAATATCAAGCCCTGTCTGTCTTGTTGAGCTTTGATGCAGAGTTTCGACCTGGTGCAATTTAAGATTTTCCCATTCCACCTTTCCCTTTTATTTTGGGGTGACCAAATGTGCAATACGCCCCCCAGACCTTCGAAAGGCAGCAATAATACATAACACAACGTCTAAGTCTGCCGGAAATTCACACGAAGAAGGAAAATATCAACAATTTGTAAATCAGAAATGTCATGTTCAGCTTACAGCTGTAAGAATAGAGGACATGATACATATGATAAAAATAATCAGTTGCGTGCTAAAAAAGTTAGGCTTCACAGGTAAGGCTTGCAGCATTTGACTAACAACACGCTATTAGCGAACAACGTCATGTGAGCAACTGGTTAGCCAACAAGTTAGTTAGCAGCTAACGTTATCTTGTGAGGCTAGCTGACAGATTTACGGTCATTTCGAGGTTATAGATCATGTCGTATTGTAACTTATCATAACAAACTAGTTAGCTAGCTAACGTTATTACTACATTTATTTTTGTCTTTACTGCTAAACAAACAAGTCCTGCTGTTGTGAAGGGATCTGGGAATATGTCCAATGCAATTATTTTTACAATTCGGCTATTGTCGATATTTAGGCTAGCCATAACTGTTTTTCTATATCATACCCAAAATATAAGGTTTTATTACTCCCATTGTTTTACATAACAATGATGTAAACAAACAACACAGGGCTTCAAAATATGTTTCAACCCGTCGTGGGGTGTATTCACTAGGAACCATAAGCAAACGAAACGGGGAGGGACCACCTGAATTTTACCAATAGAAACTCTCAAGTGTCAAGGACATCTGTTTTCTCTGAATTAGCTTTAAAGGTCCAGCACTATCACAAACGTGATTTCCTGTGTTTTTTTATAGGAATAATATTGTGAAAATGATGATATTAACCTTTTAGTGTAAGAGCTGTTTAAAAAGACTGCCTGGAATGTTTTGGTGGGATTGAGTTTTGGCCTGCCTGGTGACGTCACCAAAATTAGTTGATAGACCAATAAGAAAGAATCCAAACCTATTTTTCAGTTTTCCCCTCCCCACTCAGTCCCCATCCCCACTCAGTCCCCATCCCCACTCAGTCCCCATCCCCACTCAGTCCCCTCCCCACTCAGTCCCCTCCTCACTCAGTCCCCTCCCCACTCAGTCCCCTCCCCACTCAGTCCCCATCCTCACTCAGTCTCCTCCCCACTCAGTCCCCTTTCAGACAGTCCTGGCTAAATTCTTCCTTGAGAAATTGCTCTTTGCTCAGGAGCTATTTTAGTTTTTATTTTATTTGAAGTAAGATACTTAATTGTTACCCAGAAATGATTTTGGTATTGAGATAAAAACAGCTGCATTGGACCTCTCATCTCTTGATCATTATTAGCTATTTTATTTGAATTAACTGTTATTTAACTAGGCAAGTCAGTCTTATTTACAATGACAGCCAAACCCTAACCTGACGACGCTGGGCCAATTGTGCACCGCCCAATGGGACTCCCAATCACGGCTGCTTCTGATACAGCCTGGAGTCGAACCCGGGTTTGTAGTGACGCCACTGGTACTGAGATGCAGTGCTTTAAAACACTGCGCTACTCGGGAGCCCTGTGAAATTGTGAAGTTGTTACTTTTTACTTATTTCTTTTTGACTTTGTCTCATGCCATCAGATTTCCACTGAGCGACGCCAAAAGACTAAAAAAGTGGATCCATCAGACGAGACTGAAAGCCTGGAAGCCAACCAAAAGCTCCAGACTGTGTTCCGAGCATTTCGAGGAGAAGTACCTGATAACACCCTCAACTGGGCGTGGTATTCGTTTACGTAATGATGCCATCCCAACTATATTTTCCTTTCCTAGTCAGTTCCAAAAAAAGGTCATTTGTGAATTGATGCAGATGTATTTTTCTGTGTAAAGTTTTTGACTGGGTCGTTTTCAAAATGGTTATTATTTTGATGCATCTGATAAAATCTTGAATTATTTGTTGGTTTGAACTTTTGAGCAGCGTGTTTTTATTGTTGACTTCTTATTGTTTTAGAAAACGTCTGGAACGAGGAAAAGAGTAACCTTGGTGAGATGAAAAACAACTAGTCCTACTAGTTTTCCATTTGTATTGTTTTTGATATGGCTAGGATGCACACTTTATTCTCAATCTTTCACAAAGGAAATGAACTATGTATTAACCTCTGCTTGTGATTTCAGTTTCCTGAGGATCGTGTTCCTGAGGATGTGTCATCAATACAAGATGAGCCAAAGCGGTACTCAAAACCAATACAGTTTGTAGGAGCTATAGGTTATGAGCCAATGTTGTGAAGAAATTAAGCAATTCATTATTTCCCTCTCTTGATTCTTCTTGTAATGAAACATTAGCTCTGCAGTGTCAACGCGGTTGAAGAAGACTCCCAGTTACTTAAACCACAGTATATGGCACCCAAGTCGTTTCCATGACGACTACTGTATACCACAGGTACAAAGTACATATCACGCATCCAGACCTTGAATCGTCAAATACACGTCATGTTAAAAAACTTGAGGTGTGCTTGATTTAGCTCGCCCAGGTACAATAACCAATGGAACACTGTGTTTCCAGCCTGCCAGGTAAGCTAAATGAAGCGCACCTCGTGTTTGAGTATTTGACACAGGTCTGCTCTTATCTGGAGTTTTTACATTTCTGGTGATATTTCATGTATCCTTTTTTTGTGTTTTTTTGCAGAGTATTGACTGGGCTGTGAAAGATAAACCAAATGAAGTAAGTGGTAGCTCTTATGAGGCTGATTGGGCCAATCAGAATGTGTGCCAATCTCGCAACCGAACAATCCTGATTGGCTCAAACAAGGGCTACGTTGAAACTCATATACGGCTAGTTGTGTGTATACAGTGTGTACGGGCTAATACGGCTAGTTGTGTGTATACAGTGTGTACGGGCTTATACGGCTAGTTGTGTGTATGATCAACCACATTGTATAAAGGCTATATATAACCCTAACCCTTCATTTCCTGCTTTAATCACTGAACTCTCCTGACAATTTCAGGTCCCACCTTCAGCTTTACAAAAGCAAGGGCTGATCTTTATCCCCAAGCTCGCAATCAGGGTAAGATTTCTGACATACAGGTTTATTCTGGAAAACAGAAAACAGGCAACAGAGGGTAGTGCGTACGGCCCAGTACATCACTGGGGCCAAGCTTCCTGCCATCCAGGACCTCTATACCAGGCGGGCGGTGTCAGAGGAAGGCCCTAAAAATGGTCAGACTCCAGCCACCCTAGTCATAGACTGTTCTCTCTGCTACCGCACGAAAAACGGTAACCGGAGCGCCAAGTCTAGGTCCAAGAGGCTCATAAGCAGCTTCAACCCCCAAGCCATAAGACTCCTGAACATCTAATCAAATGGCTACCCAGACTATTTGCACCCCCCCACCCAACCTCTCTCTTTGAAACCACTGCTACTCTCTGTTATTATCTATGCATAGTCACTTTAATAACTTTACCTACATGTACATATTACCTCAGTTACCTCGACTAACCGTTGCCCCCGCACATTGACTCTGTACTGGTACCCTGCTGTATATAGTCTCCACATTGACTCTGTACTGGTACCCCGCTGTATATAGTCTCCACATTGACTCTGTACTGGTACCCTGCTGTATATAGTCTCCACATTGACTCTGTACTGGTACCCTGCTGTATATAGTCTCCACATTGACTCTGTACTGGTACCCTGCTGTATATAGTCTCCACATTGACTCTGTACTGGTACTTCGCTGTATATAGTCTCCACATTGACTCTGTACTGGTACCCCGCTGTATATAGTCTCCACATTGACTCTGTACTGGTACCCCCTGTATATAGTCTCCACATTAACTCTGTACTGGTACCCCCTGTATATAATCTCCACATTAACTCTGTACTGGTACCCCCTGTATATAGTCTCCACATTGACTCTGTACTGGTACCCCCTGTATATAGCCTCCACATTGACTCTGTACTGGTACCCCCTGGTACCCCCTGTACTGGTACCCCCTGTATATAGTCTCCACATTGACTCTGTACTGGTACCCCCTGTATATAGTCTCCACATTGACTCTGTACTGGTACCCTGCTGTATATATTCTCCACATTGACTCTGTACTAATACCCTGCTGTATATAGTCTCCACATTGACTCTGTACTAGTACCCTGCTGTATATAATCTCCACATTGACTCTGTACTAATACCCTGCTGTATATAGTCTCCACATTGACTCTGTACTAGTACCCTGCTGTATATAGTCTCCACATTGACTCTGTACTAGTACCCTGCTGTATATAGTCTCCACATTGACTCTGTACTAGTACCCTGCTGTATATAGTCTCCACATTGACTCTGTACTAGTACCCTGCTGTATATAGTCTCCACATTGACTCTGTACTAGTACCCTGCTGTATATAGTCTCCACATTGACTCTGTACTAGTACCCTGCTGTATATAGTCTCCACATTGACTCTGTACTAGTACCCTGCTGTATATAGTCTCCACATTGACTCTGTACTAGTACCCTGCTGTATATAGTCTCCACATTGACTCTGTACTAGTACCCTGCTGTATATAGTCTCCACATTGACTCTGTACTAGTACCCTGCTGTATATAGTCTTGTTATTTTACTGCTGCTCTTTGATTACTGGTAAAAAATAAAAATACAATATTTTTTTCTTTTTTTAAACTGCATTGTTGGTTAGTAAGCATTTCACTGTAAGGTCCACACCTGTTGTATTTGGCGCATGTGACTAATACAATTTGATTTGAACAAGGTTATTACATTTTGTATTATTTATTTTTATATCTTACATTTTATGATATTTGAACCAGATCAAGGAGAAATGGGAATGGCTGACAATGGAAGTGAAGGGGCCATTTCCAGAGACCCAAATTGGACACAGATTTGTACTAACTGTAATGGACTACTATTCCAAATGGTTGGAAGCCTACCCCATGAAGACCTGCACCAGTAAAGAGATTGCTCAAATCATTTCTGACCTCATCTCTCGCTTCGGCTTCCCTGTTGGAATCCTGTGTTGTTTGGGTGTAATGCTGACTGTAGAGGTAAGAGATACTGTGGTTCGTTTATAGAGACGGTGTTGTGTAGTTTCTTATACGGTATGTGCAGCATGTATTCATGCTAGCGTTACTGTACCACCACCTGAAAACAAAATCACTTGTATTGGTTGTGTATGTTGCACCAAATGATACATGTATCACTAGCCACTTTAAACTATGCCACTTTGTTTACATACTCATCTCATATGTATATACTGTACTCGAAACCATCTACTGCATCTTGCCTATGCCGTTCTGTACCATCACTCATTCATATATCTTTATGTACATATTCTTTAACCCTTTACACTTGTGTGTATAATGTAGTCGTTTTGGAATTGTTAGTTAGATTACTCGTTGGTTATTACTGCATTGTCGGAACTAGAAGCACAAGCATTTCGCTACACTCGCATTAACATCTGCTAACCATGTGTATGTGACAAATAAAATGTTATTTGATTTGAATATTAAGTACCCCTCCTATTTTTTTATTTTACAGATCAACTCGGCTTTGGGGGATCTGAAGAAACTGACAGGCCAACTCATATTCTACCGTCCTCTGGGAGTGTCACTGGATCCAGTAACAAAGTCCCTTGTAGACCGGTTTGTCCTCCAATGTACCTTGATACTAGATTTGAAAATGTTGCTTGTCAAAATCAAATCAAATGTTATTTGTCACATGCTGAATACAACAGGTGACAACACTGTAGACCTTACAGTGAAATGCTTACCTAATAAAAATAAGTGTTAAGTAAAAGATAAGTTTAAAAAAAATAAAAGTAACAAATAATTAAATAGCAGCAGTAAAATAACAATAGCTAGACTATAGACAGGGGGGTACCGGTACAGAGTCAATGTTCAGGGGCACCGGTTAGCTGAGGTAATATGTACATGTAGGTAGCGTTAAAGTGCATTGATTATAAACAGAGAGTAGCAGCAGCGTAAAAGAGGGGTCTGGGTAGCTCTTTGATTAGCTGTTCAGGAGTCTTATGGCTTGGGGGTAGAAGCGATTAAGAAGCCTTTTGGACCTTGACTTGGCGCTCCGGTGCCGATCTGATGACCCATGCCAAATCGTTTCAGTCTCCTGACGGGGAATAGGCTGCGTGGATAGAGCACTATGTGGCAGGTTGATTGCCTTCTATCATTGCAAGACAGTTCAGTGAGTCAGTCGCAGATTGGAAGAATTTCCTGTAGAATATTGAAGTCGCCAACGGAAACACGTGCTGTTACCAGTGCATTGCAACCCAGACATTGCTTAACTTTTCAATAATTTTTCAAGAAGCGCAAAATAGACCTGGGTAATGATTGCAATAATATTTTGTCAGTTTTCTGAATCCAAAAACATGACATGCTATCCCAGCTGACTTGTTATAATATGCATGTGTTTTGTTTCACACGTTGTATACCTGGACAGGTTGGTGTCAGATTTGGTGAAAGAACATCCTGATCGTTGGGATGTTTACCTGGCTGCCAGTGTGTTCAGCTTCTGCTGCAAAGAGCACCCCACCACCAGACAAATACCCCTGTCTCTGCTGCGCTGCGGAGGGACTCAGTCTGTCTCCACCTCACCAAGAAAGCTGCCTGTAAGTTGGAGGCTGATCGTGTTTAGACTCACAGGTCACAACTAAAATCACCAATGAATGAATGAATCAAATATCATAGGAACAGGTATCATTAAAGACTGAATAATATTGTCATATTTTTTATTTTAGCTTTTAAACTGAGTTGGGCTTTGATCACTCTGTTTGCATTGCAGTACAGTGGGATTAAAGGAAGAACCTTTGTCATACTAGAAGCCCAACCACCTACAAAGGAAGTCTGTGCGCAGTGCAGTCAGTGCTTGGAATGGATGTTGGTCACTCAGGACTCTGAGCTGAAGAGGTACGAGGAGATGAAACTTGGGGATGAGGACTACACCCACACCTGTGTGAGCTGCAGGGTGGCCATGAGCTGCAGGGTGGCCCTAGAGGTCATGAGGGGTTAGCAGACAAGGATGTTTTCAAACAAGGACTGAAAATATGGAGGATATAATAAGGACGTTGGAAACCAAGTGGTGGTGAAGGAAGATATTGATGTAGGGGTGAAAAAAGGTTCCTAGGGGAAGAAGTGCACGTGTATATATTTGTATAAGTTGCTCTGATGACCCTTTTTTCATTAAAAACAACGTTATAAAGTGTTTAAATTACATCTCGATTGTGTTTCTTTAATTAAATTACAACTCAAATGTCTTTCTGAATAAAATTAGAACCGTTGTTTTTATTTTCACCACGTCCAGTCAGTGGCGGTAATGTCCTACTTATTCCTTTGCCGCCCGGCATAAACCACCAATGAGGCAGAGAAGAAGGGTGACGAAAATGCAGGAAGTAATTAATTAGCTAAGGAGAGTCAGTCAAGAAAACTGATGTTCTTTCAAGGCTACGGTAAGCATTAACACGCATATTGTCAAATATTCCAACACCATGGACTAATACACGAATCATGCATACATGTGTTTATTACAGTGTTTAGTTTTGTTAGTTTGTTGAAATGTCATCTCAAGCACTTCGAAGTTCCGTGTCAGCATCATCGCTACCACACCGCTAGCCAGCTAACGTTGTTGTGCAATGATTTGTGATTATTACTTGCTTTTGGACTTGTCTTCTCATATTTGATCTTCGGATATTGAACAGCTAACCACTTATGTTACCACGAGGTCAGACGGGTTTTGTTGTTTACAAATATTGACATACTATCTGAAATATTAGCTATCCAGCTACTTTGCTTGAAATGCATGAGGAACTGAGATTCCCTCGCCTATTGTGCCCCTGACCTGACAAGCTAGCAACCCAGATTGCTGGTTTTTAAGCTCGCAATATAATTTCTAGCCCTATATAGGTAAATTACTGTAGTTTCAGACTGTAACCACCATGTCAATTGGCTAACGCAAAAGGCATTGAATTGAGGATGTTCGCTAGGTGTTGTCTCCATTGTGGCATATCCTTACATTTGGTCCCCTGAGTCATGTACAGTCATTATGCAGTTTCTTATCTCGGGCTGATCTGAGAACAGAGCTCAGGAGACAGTTGAGTCCAAGTGGAACTGATGACACACATTTCAAGAAGGAAACATTCCAACCGTCTGAGAGAGAAACATAGCCCAGTGATTTCCACAGAAGGCAAATTTTTCGTTGTAATAAAACACTTTGTGAATACTTGTGGAGGGGTAATGGCTCGTATCTCTTTTTCTCCACTTTTCTCTCCGCCCTGTGTAGATGTCCTGCTTTGAGAGTGATAAGAGCAGCCTGGAGAATGATGAAGCGTATTGTGGTGGGGCGGCCGCGTCACAGCTGTCCAACTGTGCGCTGGCCATGCTGGAGAAAGAGGGCAGCGACTCTGCGCTGAGCCCCACGGAGAGTACCCCCACCAGCCTACAGGGCGGCGCCCCACTGCAAGGCTACGACGTGGAGTTCGACCCTCCGCTGGAGAGCAAGTACGAGTGCCCCATCTGCCTCATGGCCCTGAGGGCAGCCGTGCAGACGCCATGCGGCCATCGCTTCTGCCGCAGCTGCATCGAGAAGTCCATCCGGTAAGCCTCCCCGGTACCCATACTTACAGGATAATGATACATTTACATGTTAGTTATCTAACTTTCTGTGTCCTGCTTTGGGAAAATACCCTCCAGGATTTAAATAACAACATCCATGTCCATGTGCCGGGGTTAGCCAATGGTTATCTGTCGTCACGCTGCATTTCTGTCATAGGGATGACGCATGAGGTTTATTTTGGGTTAAAAAAACAAACCCTGCAGGTCACAGGGACATCTAAAACGAGAGAGAGTATGTAGAAATAACAATAGACCTATATTTTCATATAAATTCCCTTTTTCTGGCCCTCGTATCGATTTTGACAATCAAATAGGTCATGGAAAGATCTGTGTGGCCCTCCATAGTTTCAAAATCCCCATGTGGCGCTAGAGCCAGAAATGTTTTGGCGCCAGTCTGAGAGAGACTCAAGTTTTTGCTTTGACTCCTGGAGAGGTCATAGTCGTGTGCCTGTAAATATTCAACTCTATAATGATTTTTGTCGGCCACCAGATAAGATGGGCAATGCAGGTGATTCTATAATTGCAGAACATCTCTATACATCATATAGCTAGCTATGCATTACAACAGCCACGTGACATAACAGTTGGGATTATCAATGACTGTCAATCATTCACGGATTTGGTGGGCAATGACAGCCTCTTGGGTTACTGATTTACTGGATAAATGATTGGCCATATTCTGGAAGATTTGATCTGTCACTACCTTCACTTCCCCACAATTACAGTACCAAGCTACTGTCGTTATTGCAGCACTGTTGTGATGTTTGTATTCTGTGTTTTTCATTGGTGCTATTTTCTGAATTTGCTGAATGACACGTATTTGTGTGTCCCTTTTCACAAGATGATGATGATGAGTACATGGACAGTTTTTTTCAAATGAATAAGTCCTCAAAAGATAATGGTTGTAAGTGATCTCAAAAAGGAGCCTTCTCATTGGACAAGTTCAGGTAGTAGGGCTACCTCCATTTTAAAATGGTTTCTCCTGTTGGTTAATGAATGAAACCCTGGTCTCAAGCATCATACTGATCTCTCTCTTTCTCTCTTTCTTTCTCTCTTTCTTTCTTCCCCCCCCCCCCCCCCCCCCCCCCCAGTGATACAGGGCAGAGGTGTCCAGTGGATAACGAGGTACTACGGGAAGACCAGCTGTTCCCAGATAACTTTGCCAAGCGAGAGATCCTCTCCCTAACGGTGCGCTGCACCAACGTAGGCTGCACTGACAAAATGGAGCTTCGCCGCCTGGATGTAGGCATCCTTCTCCGCAGACAATGGCTGACACCTTAGTTCATATCACTTCAACCGTGTTGCCATGTTGAAACCAAATGATTAGCTCACTCTGCCATCTCACCCTGCCAGGGCCATGTTACGAAATGTGAGTTTGCCACCGTGCCTTGTCCGCTGTGCCAGGACGCGGTGTGGAAGAGCCAGCTGGAGATGCACCAAAGCCAACACTGCCAGCGGAGACCTGTGTCCTGTCCCGACTGTGTAGAGAGCTTTGTTTACGAGGACAGCAAGGTAAGCATCACCAACTAATTCACGCTGAGTGCACTATCCTGAATAAATAAAGATTCATTGGATTGACTACCGGGTGCACCGCCTCAGGTAGCTTAGCTAGCAGCATAGCGCTTTCAAAGAAAACGTGACCGTAGTCTCAGTCAGTAAGAAACTGTGTTCGTTCTCCATTTGAGCTCCCCTTTAATGTTCACTGAAAAAAGTGGACAGACTGTCTGTGATTTCTGAAGCTGGTCATGTGACAGACTTTTGAACATTGTTTTTGTTGTGTCCTCAGATTCATGAGTCGCTGTGTCCCTTTGCCAACGTGGTGTGTCAGTACTGCGGTATGGAGCTCATCAGAGACCAGGTGGGGATGGAGACCTGATGGCTGCCGTTTTAGATTTAGCTGATTACTAAACCTATGAGATGATGATGGTGGTGTAGAGCAGTAGTCCTGATTACTAAACCTATGAGATGATGGTGGTGTAGAGCAGTAGTCCTGATTACTAAATCTATGAGATGATGATGGTGTAGAGCAGTAGTCCTGATTACTAAACCTATGAGATGATGATGGTGTAGAGCAGTAGTCCTGATTACTAAACCTATGAGATGGTGGTGGTGTAGAGCAGTAGTCCTGATTACTAAATCTATGAGGTGGTGGTGTAGAGCAGTAGTCCTGATTACTAAACCTATGAGATGATGGTGGTGTAGAGCAGTAGTCCTGATTACTAAACCTATGAGGTGGTGGTGGTGTAGAGCAGTAGTCCTGATTACTAAATCTATGAGGTGGTGGTGTAGAGCAGTAGTCCTGATTACTAAACCTATGAGATGATGGTGGTGTAGAGCAGTAGTCCTGATTACTAAACCTATGAGATGGTGGTGGTGTAGAGCAGTAGTCCTGATTACTAAACCTATGAGATGATGATGGTGGTGTAGAGCAGTAGTCCTGATTACTAAACCTATGAGATGATGGTGGTGGTGGTGTAGAGCAGTAGTCCTGATTACTAAACCTATGAGATGATGATGGTGGTGTAGAGCAGTAGTCCTGATTACTAAACCTATGAGATGGTGATGGTATAGAGCAGTAGTCCTGATTACTAAACCTATGAGATGATGATGGTGGTGTAGAGCAGTAGTCCTGATTACTAAACCTATGAGATGGTGATGGTATAGAGCAGTAGTCCTGATTACTAAACCTATGAGATGATGATGGTGGTGTAGAGCAGTAGTCCTGATTACTAAACCTATGAGATGATGATGGTATAGAGCAGTAGTCCTGATTACTAAACCTATGAGATGATGATGGTGGTATAGAGCAGTAGCCCTGATTACTAAACCTATGAGATGATGATGGTGATGATGATGATGTAGAGCAGTAGTCCTGATTACTAAACCTATGAGATGATGGTGTAAAGTAGGAGTCTCCAACGTGTGGCTCGCGGGCAGATTTTGGTCCAGTTCACATCTGCTTGCGGCCCACACAAACCTATGTGTAACTCAATCGTTCATGAATGATTGTGGACTGCTAAACGTTGCTGGGCGGCAATGGACCGCAATGCTGGGCCTTGGACACAGATAGGTTGCCTACCTTTCCTCTGGAAAAAGTATCTCTTTGTAACAAGTTTCTACACAGGTCAAGCGGACTTGTTCTCAACTAGCCTACCTGGTTAAATATAGGTGAAATTTAGAAAAATGTAGGATCTGACTCGTGGTGTTTCTGTTTCAGTTGGAATCCCACTATGACACAGACTGTCCGAAGGCTCCGATTGCCTGTACCTTCAGCACTTTTGGATGTCGAGAGATGGTAGGTCGCCGAGTTAGAGTCAACCTCAACACTTTCTGAGTCATTTACCACCTGTGTTCTGTGACTACTTTGCCTTGTCTAAAACAAACCCCATAACCCAAGGCCGAGATACCCAAGATCCACTTCTCGTGGCCTCTGGCAGGACTAGGTAGAGTTTCCACATCTACTCCCGTCCAGCCGATACTTTCAGGTCTAACAAAAGAGGGTTTTTAAACCGGACAAAGCTTCCACTTCCAACCTTGGTTCAACACAGTGGCTCTTTTTTAAAGTCTTTTATGTGCTATTTCAGATGCAGCGCAATGACCTGGCGCAGCACATGCAGGAGTTCACTCAGATGCACATGCGCTGCATGGCTGAGTACCTGCACAGGCACAGCCTTACCGGGTACACCCAGCCACCTTCTTCTGAGGACCGAGGGGCTGCCGCCGCAGAGCTGGGGGCACACCCAGGAGCTAGCAGCAGTGGCGCCCCCTGCCAGTGCTGCGGGGAACTGCAGACCATGCGGGAGACCACCCAGCAGCTGGAGGGCCGTCTAGTGCGGCAGGACCACCAGCTACGTGAGCTGAGCATTCAGGTGGAACAGATACAAATTCATTCTCTCATTTGTGACGTTGAATTCACTTGTTTGAATGAAAAACGTCTACAACTAAACAACCATTTTGTTTTCTATTATCATTATTCCCCCAGGCGGGGCTGGTGGCGGAGCTCCGTCGTAAGGTCACCTCGCTGGAGGAGAACCTAAAGGAGCTGGAGGCCAAGCAGTGCCAGGGTGTGTACGTGTGGCCCTTGGAGGGCTTCTCGGGCTACCTACGTACCCAGGCTGCCGGACAGCCTGTTGTGGTGCACAGCCCTGGCTTCTACACGGGCCGGCCGGGCTACAAGCTGTGTCTGCGCCTCCACCTCCAAACGCCCTCGGCACAGCGCTGCTCCAACTACATCTCACTGTTTGTTCACACCATGCAGGGGGAATTTGATGGGCAGCTGTCGTGGCCCTTCCAAGGCACCATCCGGCTGGCCGTGCTGGACCAGGGGCCTGAGGGCCAGCACCATGTGGAGGTGATGGAGACCAAGCCCGACCTGCAGGCCTTCCAGAGGCCCACCATCCAGAGGAACCCCAAGGGCTTTGGCTACGTCACCTTTCTGCACTTGATGGAGCTACAGCAGCGGGGGTTTGTGCACGACGACACGCTGCTGGTGCGCTGCGAGGTGACGCCGCGCTTCGACACCGCCCTGAGGCGCGAGGGGGCGGCCATGCAGCCCAGAGGGCCCGAGGCCTCGCTGTGAGGACACTTTTAACGTTCCAAGTGACGAGGTCAATCGCCACCAACGTTATCAGTACAAAGTATCAGTTTGCCGTTTTCCTGAGTTGTTGTATCACACAGGATCATTGCATTGGGCTCAGTCATGACCGACATCATGGGAAAGTGTACGGCTCAGTTGTGGGTTTTTATCTCCAACTCCAAAAGGCTTTTCTCTGCTGTAGCTGTTGAGTGATGGACTGGATGTTGGTGGCGATGAACACCAAGGTTTCCTGCAACAAGTCGAGAGCTTGGGGCTGTATTATTTTATCTGCATTTTTGTCAAAATTGAGTTATTGACATTAGCCTTATTCTGTTCAATGTTCTCTACCTATATATTCCTCCAAATACCCCAATTCATGTTAAGTTCAAAAGAATACAAGATTTAAAAAAAAATAGCTGACACCATTTAAACCAATGAGGTTTCAGAACTTTAAAGCCGATCTCACAATCATCTATTTGCAGGCAGAACGTTCTAGTCCCATGGTCTGTGTTCCATCACTGATCCAGCAATGTGTCGCAGGCTACTGTACTGCTCAAAATAGATAGGATTTCAAAATGTCTTATGGTGCCTACATTAGGTTGTAATAAACATGACTTTGGTTTCAGTGCATCGTTCTTTGTGACAGCTTTGTAGTGGAGGCCGGGCAAAGTCTCGTTAATTATCATAACATGTTATTACAGTTTGATATTTATGTCAAGCTCAAAGTCATGTTTATGACAACTTTATGTTGGCATTAAAGAAGCCAATTCAAATAAGATGTTACTAGAAGTGTATTTCTGTTGGAGATTAGGAAGGGGACAGAGAGTGATGTAGGACAGAGAGCTACTCAATCAAATGAATCCCTTTTAGCGCTTTCTACAAAGCACAGCGAGGGCTGGGGCAGGACCATCTGTAGGCAGGAGATGACCAGACGCAGAACTACCTATCAACTTATTGTACATCCTGGATGACGAGAGTCAGGATCACTGGCATTTCCCTGGTCTTCTGGTTGGAGGATCATACAGGGAAGATGGGGCAACGGTCCTAACCTGGTCTTCTGGTTGGAGGATCATACATGGAAGATGGGGCAACGGTCCTAACCTGGTCTTCTGGTTGTAGGATCATACAGGGAAGATGGGGCAACGGTCCTAACCTGGTCTTCTGGTTGGAGGATCATACAGGGAAGATGGGGCAACGGTCCTAACCTGGTCTTCTGGTTGGAGGATCATACAGGGAAGATGGGGCAACGTCCTAACCTGGTCTTCTGGTTGGAGGATCATACAGGGAAGATGGGGCAACGTCCTAACCTGGTCTTCTGGTTGGAGGATCATACAGGGAAGATGGGGCAACGGTCCTAACCTGGTCTTCTGGTTGGAGGATCATACAGGGAAGATGGGGCAACGGTCCTAACCTGGTCTTCTGGTTGGAGGATCATACAGGGAAGATGGGGCAACGGTCCTAACCTGGTCTTCTGGTTGGAGGATCATACAGGGAAGATGGGGCAACGTCCTAACCTGGTCTTAAGACCTCTTCTGGTTGGAAGATCATACAGGGAAGATGGGGCAACGGTCCTAACCTGGTCTTAAGACATCTTCCCAGACAAAAGAGCTGTGCATGAAGACGTCTTCGGAAGAAGAGATTTCCTGAACAATGGCTGTGCGTTAGGACATACAATAAGCAGTGACATATGAATGAGTTGGTATACACAGTGGTCTAAAGTACTTAAGTACTACTTGTTTTTCTTTTGGTGGTATCTGTACTTTACTATTTATATTTTTGACAACTTTTACTCCACTACATTTCTAAAGAAAATAAATGTACATTTTCCTCCATACATTTTCCCTGTGACACCCAAACGTACTGGTTACATTTGGAAATGCTCAGGCAGGACAGCAACATGGGCTAATCATGCACCTATCATTTTGTTTTTTACCTTTTATTTTAACTGGGAAGAAATTGAGGCCTAGGTTTCTTTTCCAGCTGTGCTCTGTAAAATACAATATAAATATACACATTATACACAACATATTACAATACAAAACACAGGCATGTTAAGCACTATTAAAACATCACAAATCATTCAGAAAAAGTTACATTCCTCGACAAGTAAGTCCCCAATCAATACATTAAATTGCCTCAAACGGCACCAGAACATCAAAATGAAATGTATTTATATTTTTTGGGGGCAATGTGGTGCATTTAAGCTAAAACCAGATTTACCTAGCTCGGTGGAGACCCTAGGCACGTCGAGTTAACGACACCTCGGGTGTCTATACTTCAAAAGAAAAGTTAGATAAGACGGAAGTTTATGAAGCAGGGCCTTGTAAACAAAAAGGGAGTAATGTAGAGAGACCTACGGGTCTTTAGCGAAGTCCAGCCAACCTTTTGATACAGGATGCAGTGTTGTGATGAGTATCAAATCTGTCGCCCGTAACAACGAAGGGCAACGTGGTAGATGGAATCCATAGCTTTAAGACTAGTAGCAACTGCATTTGGATAAATAATCACCACAATCAAAGAACAGATGAAAAGGTTGACTGAATAATCTGCTTCCTACTGCTGAGAGAAAGGCACCATCGATTTCTGTAGAAAAAAAGACCGCTTTAAATCTTCGCTTCTTAACCAGCTCATCTATGTTTATTTTAAAACGTCAAATCCATATTAATCCAAATGTCTTATTTATATGCAGGAACACGTTCGATTGGAGGACCATCTAATGAGTGAACATGTAGTTCATCTGAAACGTTCTTACGAGAGTTTAAAAACATGTATTTAGTTTTGTCCATATTAAGCGCAAGTTTTAAATCGGCAAGGGATTCCTACATAGCTATAAAATCGGACTAGTTTTGACACAGCCAGATCAATAGCGGCGGCAGGTAGCCTAGTGGTTAGAGCGTTGGACTGGAAGGTTTCTAGATCGAATCCCTGAGCTGACAAGGTTGTTGTTCTACCCTTGAACAAACCCACTGTTCCTAGGCCGTCATTGTAAATAAGAATTTGTTCTTAACTGACTTGCCTAGTTAAATTAAAAAACTAGTCGGGGCAATAGTGTACATAATAGTATCATCCACATTTAAATGAAGTTAACAGTTAACCAATGGTGTTAATGTAAATAGTGAATAGAACACGTCCCAAAATCAGGATTTGACAGTTTTTCAGAATTTACCCAGGTTCCCATTACAATCCCAAAGAGCAGTTACATAATTCCATTTAGCCTTGCTGATTTGTCTTGCACAATAATTCCTCAGTTGCTTAAAGCTTGCCGGGCCTGTGTCTCTTTTATCGTCTCTTTTATAAATGACCTCTGATCATTCTGGAGTGTACCAGGCATTCCATCTCCCTTTAACCCTTCATATTTTTAAAGGGAGCATTGAAGAAAGGCTGAAAGCCTAAATCATGTTGATGGATGGCTGAAATACAATCAAGGTCACTAAAATAAAGATTAAAAGCCTGTTCACTTAACGTTTTTAAAGTTCCTCTTTGTGTTCAGATGAGGTTTAGATTTGTGTTGTCTCACATCAACAGTCAGTTTATTTTATTATTTTACCCCCCCCCCCTCCCCTTTTTCTCCCCAATTTCGTCATTTCCAATTCCGATCTTGTCTCGTCACTGCAACTCCCCAACGGGCTCGGGAGTGGCAAAGGTTGAGTCATGCGTTCTCCGAAATATGGCCCGCCAAATCATGCTTAATTAAACACCTGCCAGCCTGGAGGAAACACCTGAGGACTGAGTCAGCCTGCAGGCGCCCAGCCCGCCACAAGGTGTTGCTAGAGCGCGATGAGCCAAGTAATGTTACAGTATCATAACGCATAAAACCAATCGTGACACCTTCATGCATGTTACAGTATCATAACACATGAAACCAGTCGTGACTCCTTCATGAATGTTACAGTATCATAACACATGAAACCAGTCGTGACTCCTTCATGAATGTTACAGTATCATAACACATGAAACCAGTCGTGACTCCTTCATGCATGTTACAGTATCATAACACATGAAACCAGTCGTGACTCCTTCATGCATGTTACAGTATCATAACACATTTATGAAACCAGCCGTGACTCCTTCATGAATGTTACAGTATCATAACACATGAAACCAGTCGTGACACCTTCATGCATGTTACAGTATCATAACACATTTATGAAACCAGTCGTGACTCCTTCATGCATGTTACAGTATCATAACACATTTATGAAACCAGCCGTGACTCCTTCATGAATGTTACAGTATCATAACACATGAAACCAGTCGTGACACCATGCATGTTACAGTATCATAACACATTTATTCAGCATCATGTATAAGGGGCCTATGGCGTATTCACCAGTTAGCATACTCTTTCCATAGGATACTGACCCAATGTAAACAGAGTCACAGGTACTGAGAAAAACTACGCTTTGCTTTGTGTATTGCTCAACAGGGAAAAAAAACGTACTCTTGCATCAAAGTTACTGTAGGTGCTTGTGTCAACAAGTGGCATGATTCCATTCCTAACAATTAACATCCATCCAGTCCATTCATACCCAAAAAGGGAAGTCAACCAGGGCCCAGGGAGAGGACGGATTGAGTTATCCGTTTGGAATTAGATCAATGCCTTCTGTTGCCAAGAAAGACTCAAGACTGTCGAGCAGAGTCATAATACATGTTCTCCCTGTGTCTGTGGCATTATTAGCAGAGCAGCAGAGATAATAAATGTTCTCCCTGTGTCTGTGGCGTTATTATCAGAGCAGCAGAGATAATAAATGTTCTCCCTGTGTCTGTGGCGTTATTATCAGAGCAGCAGAGAAAATAAATGTTCTCTCTGTGTCTGTGGCGTTATTATCAGAGCAGCAGAGATAATAAATGTGCTCTCTGTGTCTGTGGCGTTATTATCAGAGCAGCAGAGATAATAAATGCTCTCCCTGTGTCTGTGGCGTTATTATCAGAGCAGCAGAGATAATAAATGTTCTCCCTGTGTCTGTGGCATTATTAGCAGAGCAGCAGAGATAATCAATGTTCTCTCTGTGTCTGTGGTGTTATCAGAGCAGCAGAGATAATCAATGTTCTCTCTGTGTCTGTGGTGTTATTATCAGAGCAGCAGAGATAATAAATATTCTCTCTGTGTCTGTGGCGTTATTATCAGAGCAGCAGAGATAATAAATATTCTCTGTGTCTGTGGCGTTATTATCAGAGCAGCAGAGATAATAAATATTCTCCCTGTGTCTGTGGCGTTATTATCAGAGCAGCAGAGATAATAAATATTCTCTCTGTGTCTGTGGCGTTATTATCAGAGCAGCAGAGATAATCAATGTTCTCTCTGTGTCTGTGGCGTTATCAGAGCAGCAGAGATAATAAATGTTCTCCCTGTGTCTGTGGCGTTATCAGAGCAGAGATAATCAATGTTCTCTCTGTCTGTGGTGTTATTATCAGAGCAGCAGAGATAATAAATATTCTCTCTGTGTCTGTTGTTTTATTTTGTGGCACATCAATGGATGTTGACCGTACCGCATCATACAGTAGCTACAATTGGATGAGGCTATGGAGACATCCTCACTCACCAGAATGGATAACTTACTCTCATATGTTAAATCCCACTGGACTTTTGATTGTTTCTTGTGGAATAAGTTGAATATATTTGTGTGGACATATATGCCTTACTGTGTTGTTTTGCTTTGCCACATGGTGCAGTATGACATTAGTGCCTTGTTGCAAACAGGATGCATGTTTTGGAATATTTTTTATTCTGTACAGGCTTCCTTCTATTCACTCTGTCATTTAGGTTAGTATTGTGGTGTATCTACAATGTTGTTGATCCATCCTCAGTGTTCTCCTGTCACAGCCATTAAACTCTGTACATGTTTTAAAGTCACCATTGGCCTCATGGTGAAATCCCTGAGTGGTTTCCTTCCTCTCCAGCAACTGAGTTAGGAACGACGCATGTATCTTTCGAAGAACATAATCCCACTTTGACATTATTGTGTGTAGGCCAGTGACAAAAAAATCTCATTTTAATCCATTTTAAATTCAGGCTGTAAAACAACAACATGTGGAAAAAGTCACGGGGTGTGAATACTTTCTGAAGGTCCTGTATGTTGTACTGTTTGAAATATGCTAGGCTGTAGCAGGATCTATGGGTGCCTTTCTCTGAGAAGGAATGAATGTCCAACATCTATGTCCAATGTCCAACAACATGGACACTTGCATGATGTATGGTTGTCTCTACCTTCTTGTCTGTGCCCAATAATGTTTGTATCATGTTTTGTGCTGCTACCATGTTGTGATGCTGCCATGTTGTGTTGCTACCATGTTGTGTTGCTACCATGTTGTCAATTTGTGTTGCTACCATGCTGTGTTGTCATATTGTGTTGCTACCATGCTGTGTTGTTATGTTGTGTTACTACCATGCTGTGTTGTCATATTGTGTTGCTACCGTGCTGTGTTATGTGTTGCTGCCGTGCTGTTGTTGTCTTAGGTCTCTTTATGTAGTGTTGTCTCTCTTGTCATTATGTTTGTTTTGTCCTATATTTCATATTTTTAATCACAGCACCCGTCACCGCAGGAGGCCTTTTGCCTTTTGGTAGGCCGTCATTGTAAATAAGAATTGTTCTTAACTGACTTGCCTAGTTAAATAAATAAATCTAGCAAATGAGATTCGTACTGAGTTGCAATGCACTAACCAAATAAAAGTGTATTTGTCACATGCTTTGTAAACAACAGATGTAGACAGAGTGAAATGCTTCCTGACTGGTCCTTTACCAACACCGCAGAGTTAAAGATAAAGGATTAAATAGAAATAGCAACATGAGGAATAAATACACGGTGAATAACGAATAACAATAATGAGAAAACAATAACATGGCTGTATACAGGAAGTAGAAACTAACTTGGCTATATACAGGGAGTAGAAACTAACGTGGCTATATACAGGGAGTAGAAACTAACGTGGCTATATACAGGAAGTAGAAACTAACATGGCTATATACAGGAAGTAGAAACCAACATGGCTATATACAGGAAGTAGAAACTAACATGGCTATATACGGTTGCCAGGTGCACGGTGTTTCCTCCGACACATTGGTGTGGCTGGCTTCCGGGTTGGATGGCGCTGTGTTAATAAGACGCAGTGCGGCTTGGTTGGGTTGTGTATCGGAGGACGCATGACTCCCGTACGGGAGTTGTAGCGATGAGACAAAATAATAGCTACTATACAATTGGATACCACGAAATTGGGGAGAAAAAGGGGTAAACATTTTTTAATTAATTAAATGTTAAAAAAAGAACAATTAGTGGGGAAAAAATATATGGTTTTTCTAGAGAAGAAAAAAGCATCCGTTCCTTTGTCTCCTTCAAATAAGTGGTTGCAAAGGGTCTTAACAATAAATCCAAATAAAATGAAATTGTATTTGTCACTTGTAAATTATTATTGGTACTGAGATATTTGTTAATGTATTTGGTGGTGGCACTCTTGAGTAGAAACATGGGTACGTCACAAATCACAGTCAGACACATTTGGATCAAGGCTCTTCATTTTAATAAGGCACTTGGGATTCAGATTCAGTCATGTCTCAACTAGAAAACTAAAAACATTTAGAAAATTAGTGGTTTGATTTCCAGGCTGGGATTCATATTCCAAAAACCCTAGTTTTGATGTGGATGTTATTGGTCGATGTAAGGAAACCTCTTGTTGGCTCCGTATCCTGAGGGGCCTAGTTTAGCCTCTCTCCTCTCTGGCTCGACCTCCTTGTCTGACACATTCTGAGAGGGATCTCTGGAAGCGCCGGCCTTCACAGCTGTGACACCAGTAGCCTTGACAGCTATAAGAAAGATTGACATTTAGACTATGCTGCTTTAAACAGACAGTTCCTCTCTGTACAACCCACACAGAACACACACCCACTTTGTCAACAATGCTTCATACCTGCAAATCACTTATAACCACTAGGTTAACAACATCAAAAAATCACAAGTTCACACCTTCTATACTATGAATTGACTTCATCACCAGTCCTTGTAACCACTAGCATCTACGGTATATTGTTGTAAAAAAAACTCTAGTATGATCATGATCATCACTAGCATCATCACTAGTATCATCCCTACATCACCACTATCACCACGAGTATCATCACTAGTAGCATCCCTACATCACCACTATCACCACGAGTATCATCACTAGTAGCATCCCTACATCACCACTAGTATCATCATTATCATCATCACTAGTACCATAACTAGTATCATCATGATCATCATCACTAGTATCATCCCTACATCACCACTATCACCATGAGTATCATCACTAGTAGCATCCCTACATCACCACGAGTATCATCACTAGTAGCATCCCTACATCACCACTATCACCACGAGTATCATCACTAGTAGCATCCCTACATCACCACGAGTATCATCACTAGTAGCATCCCTACATCACCACTAGTGTCATCATGATCATCATCACTAGTACCATCACTAGTATCGTCATGATCATCATCACTAGTATCATCACTAGCATTATCACTAGTATCATTACTAGCATCATCACTAGTATCATCATCACTAGTATCATCACTAGTAAGTATCATCATCACTAGTATCATCAGTATCATCACTAGTAGCATCCCTACATCATCACTAGTATCATCACTAGTATCATCACTAGTATCACCACTAGTATCATCACTAGTATCACCACTAGTATCATCACTAGTAGCATCCCTACATCATCACTAGTATCATCACTAGTATCATCACTAGTAGCATCCCTACATCACCACTAGCATCATCACTAGTATCATCACTACATCACCACTATCACCACGAGTATCATCCCTACATCACCACTAGTGTCATCATGATCATCATCACTAGTACCATAACTAGTATCATCATGATCATCATCACTAGTAGCATCCCTACATCACCACTAGTGTTATCACTAGTATCATCCCTACATCACCACTAGTATCATCCCTACATCACCACTAGTATCATCCCTACATCACCACTATCACCACGAGTATCATCACTAGTATCATCCCTACATCACCACTAGCATCATCACTAGTATCATTACTAGCATCATCACTAGTATCATCATCAGTAGTATCATCCCTACATCACCACTATCACCACGAGTATCATCACTAGTAGCATCCCTACATCACCACTAGTGTCATCATGATCATCATTATCATCATCACTAGTATCATCACTAGTATCATCATCACTAGTATCATCATGATCATCATCACTAGTATCATCACTAGCATCATCACTAGTATCATCATCACTAGTATCATCATCACTAGCATCCTCACTAGTATCATCACTAGTATCATTACTAGCATCATCACTAGTATCAAAACTATCATCATCACTAGTGTCACCACTATCATCATCACTAGTGGCATCACTAGAATCATTACTAGTAGCATCTCTAGCATCATCACTAGTATCATCACTGGTATCATCATCACTAGCATCATCACTAGTACCATCATTAGCACCATCACTAGTATCATCATGATCATCATCACTAGCATCATCACTATTATCATTACTAGTATCCTCACTAGCATCATTACTAGTATCCTCACTAGCCTCCTCACTAGTATCATCACTAGTATCATCACTAGTGTCATGACGTTGGCCTGGGGGTTAGGTTTATGACAGTCATAAATACCTCTTCCCCCCCTTTTTCCTCTATCTACATTACATTTAAAAAAAACCTGGTTAACATAGAGATTCTGGGAACGTCAGAATGTGGGGGGAAATGAACTATATTCTGGTAATCCGAACAATTGAACATATTCGGTGGTACTTAATGAATATGATGTCAGTTCGGTTGTCATCTGAGACATTCTCATCAATGATAAGATTACATAAACTCTACAGTGGAAAGTCTACACATCAGAGTTATCGGATTCACATGGAATTGTTGTTCAATTTAAATGTTTGAATATGAAATTATTTATGATGGGAGGAAATGTGATTTTAGCTTCTAAAATGTGAGATTTTGATTTTCATAAGATAGGGCTGCTCAATCAGTGGCCCTCCCCTGTGAAGGGACAAGGGCTATAAAACTTTTCAAACACACCCTCCTCTCCCTTCCTATATAAGCCCTTGACGACAACATAACTTCCTGTTCCAATGAGGTAGGATGACGATCCTATGTCAGAATGGTTCAGATAAAACTACAGAACGAAGCCAATATCAGCATGAGCTTTGGTTGAGAATGGTATGAACTTTGAACTCTTATTCACGACAGAAGTGATACCTCCTAGCCTTGAGTTAGCGACCGCAGCTGCAAACGCAGGTTAGGAAGGAACAGACAGAGTATCCCATCTACCACACAACGACGTTACTACAATTTATCCAAGTGACCACCAGAGACATTCTTCAAAGGACAAAGGACTCGGTTTGGCAACACGGCCTTCCATCTACCACCAACCTACTGAAGTGCAGCTAAGAGTAAATATTTATTGCATTTTCCTTTTCCAAATGGGCAGTAATTTAGAATGCATAAGATACTGTATTTACGATAGCACAGCTTCGCCCTTGTTCCTGTCTTCCCGCTCTTTCACTCAACCCAGCCCCTTTTCCTTTGTGTAACAAGCTGTCATATCTGTTCCGCCTGCCAGGGACGTTTTCCTTTATGACGTAAAGAATTATCCAGGTATAATTAATTATTTGTATATGTAGTTCTGTGTGATTGGTTAGGTATTTAGTAAATAAATAATTAAACCCAATTTTGTATTGCTGATTCAAATTGTTAGCCAGGGTTCTTGAAGATAACCAAGAATTTACAACTTTCAGATTATGAGACTGAAGTAAGATGACGATTGATATTGACTGCTATTGATGAAAAATATTACAGATCTTTAAGAGTTTATTCGGAAGATAACAGCTCTATAAATATTATTTTGTGGTGCCTGACTCTCTAGTTAACTACATTTACATGATTAGCTCAATCAGGTGATATTAATTACGGAGAAATTATTTTATAGAATAGCATGTCTTAGCAATTAATCCGGCATAGCCAAAGACACGACACTAGCATCATCAATAGCATCATCACTAGTATCATCACTATCATGATCATAATCGCTAGCATCATCACTAGCATCATCACTAGTATCATCACTAGCATAATCACTAGCATAATCACTAGTATCATCACTAGCATAATCACTAGCATCATCACTAGTATCATCTCTAGTATCATTAGAAGTGTCATCACTAGTATTATCATGATCATCATCACTAGCATCATCCCTAGTATTCTCACTAGCATCATCACTAGTATCATTACTAGCATCATCACTAGTATCATCATCACTAGCATCATCACTAGTATCATCACTAGTATCATCATCACTAGTATCATCATGATCATCATTATCATCATCACTAGTATCATGATCATCATTAGCATCATCACTAGCATCATCACTAGCATCATCACTAGTATCATCATCACTAGTATCCTCACTAGCATCATCACTAGCATCATCACTATCATCATCACTAGTATCATCATGATCATCATTATCATCATCACTAGTATCATCATGATCATCATTAGCATCATCACTAGCATCATCACTAGCATCATCACTAGTATCATCACTACTTTCATCATGATCATTGTCACTAGAATCATCACTAGTATTCTCACTAGCATCATCATTATCATCATCATTAGCATCATCACTAGTATCATCACTAGTATCATCACTACTATCATCATGATCATCGTCACTAGAATCATCACTAGTGTCATCATCACTAGTATTCTCACTAGCATCATCATTATCATCATCATTAGCATCATCACTAGTATCATCATGATCATCATTATCATCATCACTAGCATCATCATGATCATCATTAGCATCATCACTCACATGGAACTCTGGGGGCCTCTCTCTCACACTTGAGTGTACTCTGGGAAAAGCACTCAGCGATCCAGGACAGCACCTCCCCACAGTACTTCACCTGGGGGTGGGACAGACAGAGGCAAACCTTTTACACACCTTTGATAATACACACACATGTACCATCACTAGTGTTGTCCGGCCGAGTTTCCACTTTTGGGACTACTCTATTGGTTCCATTATGCCTGGCATAATAAATCAATGTCTCTATTTTTGTACCTGAGCTTCCATGGATGACATTCGCTTCTCTTGCTCCTTGAATCCTCCAACAATCTTCAATAAGCTCTGAACCCTTTTGTCACAAAGAAAAACATTGGAAAAACACATTGAATATCAAAGACATAATTGAAGGATACAGACTGTGTCTTAAAGGTAGTTCATAAGAATTACAAATATACAGCACACACAACGTGGTGGAAATTGATCAATACCATTTACAAAACAAAGCATTGTCAAAGAGTTACTTGGAAGAGGTGCTCTTCAGTCTCTCCTCACTGCTCTCCAGATGCTGCCGTTCCAGTTTGGCCAGATAGTTCTCCTTCTGTACTGTCTCCCAGGTCATCAACCTCTGGTCCAGACCTGCAGGCAGCTCCCTCTCTGAACACACAACAAGAACACCACTCTGTTAGTATCTATATACTAGCACCAACACCACTCTGTTTGTATCTATATACTAGCACCAGCACCACTCTGTTAGTATCTATATACTAGCACCAACACCACTCTGTTAGTATCTATATACTAGCACCAACACCACTCTGTTAGTATCTATAGACTAGCACCAACACCACTCTGTTAGTATCTATATACTAGCACCAACACCACTCTGTTAGTATCTATATACTAACACCAACACCACTATGTTAGTATCTATATACTAGCACCAACACCACTCTGTTAGTATCTATATACTAGCACCAACACCACTCTGTTAGTATCTATATACTACCACCAACACCACTCTGTTAGTATCTATATACTAGCCCCAGCACCACTCTGTTAGTATCTATATACTAGCACCAACACCACTCTGTTAGTATCTATGGACTAGCACCAACACCACTCTGTTAGTATCTATATACTAGCACCAACACCACTCTGTTAGTATCTATGGACTAGCACCAACACCACTATGTTAGTATCTATATACTAGCACCAACACCACTCTGTTAGTATCTATATACTAGCACCAACACCACTCTGTTAGTATCTATATACGAGCACCAACACCACTCTGTTAGTATCTATATACTAGCACCAACACCACTCTGTTAGTATCTATATACTAGCACCAACACCACTCTGTTAGTATCTATATACGAGCACCAACACCACTCTGTTAGTATCTATATACTAACACCAACACCACTATGTTAGTATCTATATACTAGCACCAACACCACTCTGTTAGTATCTATATACTAGCACCAACACCACTCTGTTATTATCTATGTACTTGCACCAACACCACTCTGTTAGTATCTATGTACTAGAACCAACACCACTCTGTAATTATCTATGTACTAGCCCCAACACCACTCAGTTAGTATCTATATACTAGCACCAACACCACTCTGTTAGTATCTATATACGAGCACCAACACCACTCTGTTAGTATCTATATACTAGCCCCAACACCACTCTGTTAGTATCTATACTAGCCCCAACACCACTCAGTTAGTATCTATATACTAGCACCAACACCACTCTGTTAGTATCTATATACTAGCCCCAACACCACTCTGTTAGTATCTATATACTAGCACCAACACCACTCTGTTAGTATCTATATACTAGCACCAACACCACTCTGTTATTATCTATGTACTAGCACCAACACCACCCTGTTAGTATCTATATACTAGCACCAACACCACTATGTTAGTATCTATATACTGTACTAGCACTAACACCACTCTGTTATTATCTATGTACTAGCACCAACACCACTCTGTTAGTATCTATATACTAGCACCAACACCACTCTGTTAGTATCTATATACGAGCACCAACACCACTCTGTTAGTATCTATATACTAGCACCAACACCACTCTGTTAGTATCTATATACTAGCACCAACACCACTCTGTTAGTATCTATATACTAGCACCAACACCACTCTGTTAGTATCTATATACTAGCACCAACACCACTCTGTTAGTATCTATATACTAGCACCAACACCACTCTGTTAGTATCTATATACTAGCACCAACACCACTCTGTTAGTATCTATATACGAGCACCAACACCACTCTGTTAGTATCTATATACTACCACCAACACCACTCTGTTAGTATCTATATACTAGCACCAACACCACTCTGTTAGTATCTATATACTAGCACCAACACCACTCTGTTAGTATCTATATACTAGCACCAACACCACTCTGTTAGTATCTATATACTAGCACCAACACCACTCTGTTAGTATCTATAGACTAGCACCAACACCACTCTGTTAGTATCTATATACTAGCACCAACACCACTCTGTTAGTATCTATATACTACCACCAACACCACTCTGTTAGTATCTATATACTAGCCCCAGCACCACTCTGTTAGTATCTATATACTAGCACCAACACCACTCTGTTAGTATCTACGGACTAGCACCAACACCACTATGTTAGTATCTATATACTAGCACCAACACCACTCTGTTAGTATCTATATACTAGCACCAACACCACTCTGTTAGTATCTATATACGAGCACCAACACCACTCTGTTAGTATCTATATACTAGCACCAACACCACTCTGTTAGTATCTATATACTAGCACCAACACCACTCTGTTAGTATCTATATACGAGCACCAACACCACTCTGTTAGTATCTATATACTAACACCAACACCACTATGTTAGTATCTATATACTAGCACCAACACCACTCTGTTAGTATCTATATACGAGCACCAACACCACTCTGTTAGTATCTATATACTAGCACCAACACCACTCTGTTAGTATCTATATACTAGCACCAACACTACTCTGTTAGTATCTATATACGAGCACCAACACCACTCTGTTAGTATCTATATACTAGCCCCAACACCACTCTGTTAGTATCTATATACGAGCACCAACACCACTCTGTTAGTATCTATATACTAGCACCAACACCACTCTGTTAGTATCTATATACGAGCACCAACACCACTCTGTTAGTATCTATATACGAGCACCAACACCACTCTGTTAGTATCTATATACTAGCACCAACACCACTCTGTTAGTAATTATATACTAGCCCCAACACCACTCTGTTAGTATCTATATACTAGCACCAACACCACTCTGTTAGTATCTATATACTAGCACCAACACCACTCTGTTAGTATCTATATACTAGCACCAACACCACTCTGTTAGAATCTTTATACTAGCACCAACACCACTCTGTTAGTATCTATATACTAGCACCAACACCACTCTGTTATTATCTATGTACTTGCACCAACACCACTCTGTTAGTATCTATGTACTAGCACCAACACCACTCTGTAATTATCTATGTACTAGCCCCAACACCACTCAGTTAGTATCTATATACTAGCACCAACACCACTCTGTTAGTATCTATATACTAGCACCAACACCACTCTGTTATTATCTATGTACTTGCACCAACACCACTCTGTTAGTATCTATGTACTAGAACCAACACCACTCTGTAATTATCTATGTACTAGCCCCAACACCACTCAGTTAGTATCTATATACTAGCACCAACACCACTCTGTTAGTATCTATATACGAGCACCAACACCACTCTGTTAGTATCTATATACTAGCCCCAACACCACTCTGTTAGTATCTATACTAGCCCCAACACCACTCAGTTAGTATCTATATACTAGCACCAACACCACTCTGTTAGTATCTATATACTAGCCCCAACACCACTCTGTTAGTATCTATATACTAGCACCAACACCACTCTGTTAGTATCTATATACTAGCACCAACACCACTCTGTTATTATCTATGTACTAGCACCAACACCACCCTGTTAGTATCTATATACTAGCACCAACACCACTATGTTAGTATCTATATACTGTACTAGCACTAACACCACTCTGTTATTATCTATGTACTAGCACCAACACCACTCTGTTAGTATCTATATACTAGCACCAACACCACTCTGTTAGTATCTATATACGAGCACCAACACCACTCTGTTAGTATCTATATACTAGCACCAACACCACTCTGTTAGTATCTATATACTAGCACCAACACCACTCTGTTAGTATCTATATACTAGCACCAACACCACTCTGTTAGTATCTATATACTAGCACCAACACCACTCTGTTAGTATCTATATACTAGCACCAACACCACTCTGTTAGTATCTATATACTAGCACCAACACCACTCTGTTAGTATCTATATACGAGCACCAACACCACTCTGTTAGTATCTATATACTACCACCAACACCACTCTGTTAGTATCTATATACTAGCACCAACACCACTCTGTTAGTATCTATATACTAGCACCAACACCACTCTGTTAGTATCTATATACTAGCACCAACACCACTCTGTTAGTATCTATATACTAGCACCAACACCACTCTGTTAGTATCTATAGACTAGCACCAACACCACTCTGTTAGTATCTATATACTAGCACCAACACCACTCTGTTAGTATCTATATACTACCACCAACACCACTCTGTTAGTATCTATATACTAGCCCCAGCACCACTCTGTTAGTATCTATATACTAGCACCAACACCACTCTGTTAGTATCTACGGACTAGCACCAACACCACTATGTTAGTATCTATATACTAGCACCAACACCACTCTGTTAGTATCTATATACTAGCACCAACACCACTCTGTTAGTATCTATATACGAGCACCAACACCACTCTGTTAGTATCTATATACTAGCACCAACACCACTCTGTTAGTATCTATATACTAGCACCAACACCACTCTGTTAGTATCTATATACGAGCACCAACACCACTCTGTTAGTATCTATATACTAACACCAACACCACTATGTTAGTATCTATATACTAGCACCAACACCACTCTGTTAGTATCTATATACGAGCACCAACACCACTCTGTTAGTATCTATATACTAGCACCAACACCACTCTGTTAGTATCTATATACTAGCACCAACACTACTCTGTTAGTATCTATATACGAGCACCAACACCACTCTGTTAGTATCTATATACTAGCCCCAACACCACTCTGTTAGTATCTATATACGAGCACCAACACCACTCTGTTAGTATCTATATACTAGCACCAACACCACTCTGTTAGTATCTATATACGAGCACCAACACCACTCTGTTAGTATCTATATACGAGCACCAACACCACTCTGTTAGTATCTATATACTAGCACCAACACCACTCTGTTAGTAATTATATACTAGCCCCAACACCACTCTGTTAGTATCTATATACTAGCACCAACACCACTCTGTTAGTATCTATATACTAGCACCAACACCACTCTGTTAGTATCTATATACTAGCACCAACACCACTCTGTTAGAATCTTTATACTAGCACCAACACCACTCTGTTAGTATCTATATACTAGCACCAACACCACTCTGTTATTATCTATGTACTTGCACCAACACCACTCTGTTAGTATCTATGTACTAGCACCAACACCACTCTGTAATTATCTATGTACTAGCCCCAACACCACTCAGTTAGTATCTATATACTAGCACCAACACCACTCTGTTAGTATCTATATACGAGCACCAACACCACTCTGTTAGTATCTATATACTAGCCCCAACACCACTCTGTTAGTATCTATACTAGCCCCAACACCACTCAGTTAGTATCTATATACTAGCACCAACACCACTCTGTTAGTATCTATATACTAGCCCCAACACCACTCTGTTAGTATCTATATACTAGCACCAACACCACTCTGTTAGTATCTATATACTAGCACCAACACCACTCTGTTATTATCTATGTACTAGCACCAACACCACCCTGTTAGTATCTATATACTAGCACCAACACCACTATGTTAGTATCTATATACTGTACTAGCACTAACACCACTCTGTTATTATCTATGTACTAGCACCAACACCACTCAGTTAGTATCTATATACTAGCACCAACACCACTCTGTTAGTATCTATATACGAGCACCAACACCACTCTGTTAGTATCTATATACTAGCCCCAACACCACTCTGTTAGTATCTATATACTAGCACCAACACCACTCTGTTAGTATCTATATACGAGCACCAACACCACTCTGTTAGTATCTATATACTAGCACCAACACCACTCTGTTAGTATCTATATACTAGCACCAACACCACTCTGTTAGTATCTATATACGAGCACCAACACCACTCTGTTAGTATCTATATACTACCACCAACACCACTCTGTTAGTATCTATATACTAGCACCAACACCACTCTGTTAGTATCTATATACTAGCACCAACACCACTCTGTTAGTATCTATATACTAGCACCAACACCACTCTGTTAGTATCTATATACTAGCACCAACACCACTCTGTTAGTATCTATAGACTAGCACCAACACCACTCTGTTAGTATCTATATACTAGCACCAACACCACTCTGTTAGTATCTATATACTACCACCAACACCACTCTGTTAGTATCTATATACTAGCCCCAGCACCACTCTGTTAGTATCTATATACTAGCACCAACACCACTCTGTTAGTATCTACGGACTAGCACCAACACCACTATGTTAGTATCTATATACTAGCACCAACACCACTCTGTTAGTATCTATATACTAGCACCAACACCACTCTGTTAGTATCTATATACGAGCACCAACACCACTCTGTTAGTATCTATATACTAGCACCAACACCACTCTGTTAGTATCTATATACTAGCACCAACACCACTCTGTTAGTATCTATATACGAGCACCAACACCACTCTGTTAGTATCTATATACTAACACCAACACCACTATGTTAGTATCTATATACTAGCACCAACACCACTCTGTTAGTATCTATATACGAGCACCAACACCACTCTGTTAGTATCTATATACTAGCACCAACACCACTCTGTTAGTATCTATATACTAGCACCAACACTACTCTGTTAGTATCTATATACGAGCACCAACACCACTCTGTTAGTATCTATATACTAGCCCCAACACCACTCTGTTAGTATCTATATACGAGCACCAACACCACTCTGTTAGTATCTATATACTAGCACCAACACCACTCTGTTAGTATCTATATACGAGCACCAACACCACTCTGTTAGTATCTATATACGAGCACCAACACCACTCTGTTAGTATCTATATACTAGCACCAACACCACTCTGTTAGTAATTATATACTAGCCCCAACACCACTCTGTTAGTATCTATATACTAGCACCAACACCACTCTGTTAGTATCTATATACTAGCACCAACACCACTCTGTTAGTATCTATATACTAGCACCAACACCACTCTGTTAGAATCTTTATACTAGCACCAACACCACTCTGTTAGTATCTATATACTAGCACCAACACCACTCTGTTATTATCTATGTACTTGCACCAACACCACTCTGTTAGTATCTATGTACTAGCACCAACACCACTCTGTAATTATCTATGTACTAGCCCCAACACCACTCAGTTAGTATCTATATACTAGCACCAACACCACTCTGTTAGTATCTATATACGAGCACCAACACCACTCTGTTAGTATCTATATACTAGCCCCAACACCACTCTGTTAGTATCTATACTAGCCCCAACACCACTCAGTTAGTATCTATATACTAGCACCAACACCACTCTGTTAGTATCTATATACTAGCCCCAACACCACTCTGTTAGTATCTATATACTAGCACCAACACCACTCTGTTAGTATCTATATACTAGCACCAACACCACTCTGTTATTATCTATGTACTAGCACCAACACCACCCTGTTAGTATCTATATACTAGCACCAACACCACTATGTTAGTATCTATATACTGTACTAGCACTAACACCACTCTGTTATTATCTATGTACTAGCACCAACACCACTCAGTTAGTATCTATATACTAGCACCAACACCACTCTGTTAGTATCTATATACGAGCACCAACACCACTCTGTTAGTATCTATATACTAGCCCCAACACCACTCTGTTAGTATCTATATACTAGCACCAACACCACTCTGTTAGTATCTATATACGAGCACCAACACCACTCTGTTAGTATCTATATACTAGCACCAACACCACTCTGTTAGTATCTATATACTAGCACCAACACCACTCTGTTAGTATCTATATACTAGCACCAACACCACTCTGTTAGTATCTATATACTAGCACCAACACCACTCTGTTAGTATCTATATACTAGCACCAACACCACTCTGTTAGTATCTATATACTAGCACCAACACCACTCTGTTAGTATCTATATACGAGCACCAACACCACTCTGTTAGTATCTATATACTACCACCAACACCACTCTGTTAGTATCTATATACTAGCACCAACACCACTCTGTTAGTATCTATATACTAGCACCAACACCACTCTGTTAGTATCTATATACTAGCACCAACACCACTCTGTTAGTATCTATATACTAGCACCAACACCACTCTGTTAGTATCTATATACTAGCACCAACACCACTCTGTAATTATCTATGTACTAGCCCCAACACCACTCTGTTAGTATCTATATACTAGCACCAACACCACTCTGTTAGTATCTATATACTAGCACCAACACCACTCTGTTAGTATCTATATACTAGCACCAACACCACTCTGTTAGTATCTATATACTAGCACCAACACCACTCTGTTAGTATCTATATACTAGCACCAACACCACTCTGTAAGTATCTATATACTAGCCCCAACACCACTCTGTTAGTATCTATACTAGCCCCAACACCACTCTGTTAGTATCTATATACTAGCACCAACACCACTCTGTTAGTATCTATATACTAGCACCAACACCACTCTGTTAGTATCTATATACTAGCACCAACACCACTCTGTTAGTATCTATATACTAGCACCAACACCACTCTGTTAGTATCTATATACTGTACTAGCACTAACACCACTCTGTTATTATCTATGTACTAGCACCAACACCACTCTGTTAGTATCTATATACTAGCACCAACACCACTCTGTTAGTATCTATATACTAGCACCAACACCACTCAGTTAGTATCTATATACTAACACCAACACCACTCTGTTAGTATCTATATACTAGCACCAACACCACTCTGTTAGTATCTATATACTAGCACCAACACCACTGTTAGTGTCTATATACTAGCACCAACACCACTCTGTTAGTATCTATATACTAGCACCAACACCACTCTGTTAGTATCTATATACTAGCACCAACACCACGGTGTAAGGACCTATACTGTCCATGTGTGTTGTTTCATATTAAACTGAATTGCATTGTGAATGTTCATACTACGATGTGCAGTAGGACTGCTGCAACCGACAACGTATACAAACACATGTACTGTGTATGAATGTGTGAATGCGTGTGTGTAATTATGTACCTACATAACTATACATGTCCGTATGTGTGCGATGTAAAATACGTATGTTTCTGGCCTTACCTAGTTGCTCCAGTTTGGGCTCAGGACTCTTGACCAGGCTGAGGAGGAGCTGGGAACAGTGGCTGATGATGATGAAGGGCGGGGCCAAGGCTGGCCGGCTGTGGTACTCCACGATCAGGTTGTACCTCTGGAACTTCCAGAAGATGTCTGTGTTGCCCTGCACCACCTGGAATGTGTAGCTGTAGGCACGCAGGTGGAGGAAAGGTCACAGCGAGAACACACTGCATGAGTGTTAGGAGAATTATGTTCTCCAGGTACATCACCCAATGTAATTATATTACTCAGTCTGTAAACCAGAATGTGTAAGATCCTGGTCGAATGAAACAGACGGAGCCCAGCTAAAATAGTAAAAAAGGTTTATTCACGGAACGTTCTGAAATCAAGAATACAAAACAATTAATTTTATACTGACTTCTCACACCCACACATTCACACAACCATACGCACACACATACACACACACATGTCCTGCTACGCGCACACTGTCTGTCTCACTTCCCAGCCGACAGAGATAGTGACCCTGTCCTGCTACACACACAGTCTGTCTCACTACCCAGCCGACAGAGATAGTGACCCTGTCCTGCTACACACACTGTCTGTCTCACTACCCAGCCGACAGAGATAGTGACCCTGTCCTGCTACACACACTGTCTGTCTCACTACCCAGCCGACAGAGATAGTGACCCTGTCCTGCTACACACACTGTCTGTCTCACTACCCAGCCGACAGAGATAGTGACCCTGTCCTGCTACACACACTGTCTGTCTCACTACCCAGCCGACAGAGATAGTGACCCTGTCCTGCTACACACACTGTCTGTCTCACTACCCAGCCGACAGAGATAGTGACCTTGTCCGTGAGACGTAATCCCCGTTCTCTCCCAAATCTCTAGTCAGGTCGGCACCAAGCTCAGACAGTCTGTGTTTAAAATACCATAAAGACATATTGTTTCACCCTAATTCTGACTAGAACTACACATTTATTGATTCTGATTTTATACATTCTAATCAATTCCATACAATCATATGTTTCAGGGCGGAATATTCTAATCATTCAATTAACAGACACGTCTCACCTATCAATGAGATACATGTGAGTAAGTATTGATCTTTTTTCTGTAGTAATCTAAAAGGTAGAGAGACAGTTGAATTGTGTATGTCTGTGAAATATACAACCTTAATCGTTATTATTATTAATAATAATCCTATCAGATGGTTGTGTGAGACAGTCACAGTTCAGGCCAGACTCTTCCTGTCAGCCATTAAAAGCTCTGCATTGCTTGCTGTTTGGGGTTTAAGGCAGGGTTTCTGTACAGCACGTTGCGATATCAGCTGATGTATGAAGGGCTATATAAATACATTTGATTTGATTTGTTGTTGCAGCACATGATCATTGAATTGGGACATGTTTTTGGAGTCTCCCTCATCAGAGTAAACTATTCTTTCCTGGGTGATGACTGTGGGCTGAGTAACACGTGTGTGTGTTAAGTCTGACCTTGTACATATTTGCCATTTAGCAGATGTTTTCATTTTACATACGGGTGGTTTCCCGAGAATTGAACCCACTGTCCTGTAGTCGTCAAGCCCCATGTTCTACCAACTGAGCTGCAGAGTAGCGTGTGCGTTGAGTCTGACCTGAACATGGCGATGAGGAGGTTGAGCAGCAGAACGTTGGTAACCAGTAAGAAGATGACCAGCAGTAGGATGACCAGCCAGTTGGCGTAGATGTTGGGACAAGGGGGCAGAGTTCCCATGATGATCTCCTCTATCACCGTGGTACAGTTGGTCTCGGGCATCCGTGCCACTGGGAAGATTACATTAGATAGTTCTTCACTATCGGTTGTTCACAGATATTTGCCTTTAAGAACAAGAAAATGCACTGCGTAACACAGACGCAGGTCGCCCGCTGAGGTCGCCCGCTGAGGTCGCCCGCTGAGGTCGCCCGCAGGTCGCCCGCTGAGGTCGCCCGCTGAGGTCGCCCGCTGAGCAGTGCCCCAGCAGTGTGGTCAAGCATGCTGAAATACTTTGTTTACAACAAGGCTCTTATATTCACTAACAATTCAAGATGTATAATGAATGACAACAAGATGTACCACTGAACGAAACTGAACTACTCGTAAACTACATGTAAACTGAACAACATGAAAACTACATGACAACGGAACCACATGTAAACATGTAAATGGAACCACATGTAAACATGTAAATGGAACCACATGTAAACATGTAAATGGAACCACATGTAAACATGTAAATGGAACCACATGTAAACATGTAAACGGAACCACATGTAAACATGTAAATGGAACCACATGTAAACATGTAAATGGAACCACATGTAAACATGTAAACGGAACCACATGTAAACATGTAAATGTAACCACATGTAAACATGTAAACGGAACCACATGTAAACATGTAAACGGAACCACATGTAAACATGTAAATGGAACCACATGTAAACATGTAAATGGAACCACATGTAAACATGTAAATGGAACCACATGTAAATGACATGAAAACAGATCTTCATGTAAACTACATATAAACATAAGTACATGTAAACTACATTTAAATTAAACGTAAAGTGTGAACCACATGTAAACTGACTAAATGTAAACTACATGTAAACTAAGTGTAAACTACATGTAAACTGGCTATGTGTGAACCACATGTAAACTGACTAAATGTAAACTACATGTAAACTAAGTGTAAACTACATGTAAACTGGCTAAGTGTAAACTACATGTAAACTGGCTATGTGTGAACCACATGTAAACTGACTAAATGTAAACTACATGTAAACTAAGTGTAAACTACATGTAAACTGGCTATGTGTGAACCACATGTAAACTGACTAAATGTAAACTACATGTAAACTAAGTGTAAACTACATGTAAACTGGCTAAGTGTAAACTACATGTAAACTGGCTATGTGTGAACCACATGTAAACTGACTAAATGTAAACTACATGTAAACTAAGTGTAAACTACATGTAAACTGGCTATGTGTGAACCACATGTAAACTGACTAAATGTAAACTACATGTAAACTAAGTGTAAACTACATGTAAACTGGCTAAGTGTAAACTACATGTAAACTGGCTATCTGTGAACCACATGTAAACTGACTAAATGTAAACTACATGTAAACTAAGTGTAAACTACATGTAAACTGGCTAAGTGTAAACTACATGTAAACTGGCTATGTGTGAACCACATGTAAACTGACTAAATGTAAACTACATGTAAACTAAGTGTAAACTACATGTAAACTGACTAAATGTAAACAACATGTAAACTGGCTATGTGTGAACCACATGTAAACTGACTAAATGTAAACTACATGTAAACTGACTAAATGTAAACAACATGTAAACTGAAGTACATGTAAACTAAGTGTAAACTACATGTAAACTGACTAAATGTAAACAACATGTAAACTACATGTAAACTACATGTAAACGGAACTACATGTAAACTATATGTGCACCAGTGGAGGCTGCTGAGGGGAGGATGGATCATGATAATGGCTGGAATGGAGAATATGGATCCATATAAACCATGTGTTTGATGGATGTGATACCATTCCACTCCGTTCCAGACATGACCCTGAGCTCGTCCTCCCTAATTAAGGTGCTACCAACCTCCTGTGATGTACATGTAAACTGAACAACATGTGAACTACATGTAAACTGACCTACATGTAAACTACATGTAAACTGACCTACATGTGAACTACATGTAAACTGACCTACATGTGAACTACATGTAAACTGACCTACATGTGAACTACATGTACATGACTATAACAGAGCAGAGGCATTGCTAGAAAAACAGAAAACATTCTATCTCACCGTCAATCTCCTCCAATGGGATCTGGCCAAAGATGTGCAGGTAGGGTCGATACAGGACCCTGCGAAACACCCAGTCTAGGCGCGGGTCGTTGGGGTGGAGAAGGGCCTGAGTAGCCACGCCGTACGCTATGAGCCACACACTCAGGAAGAACAGGAAGAAGAACACATCCTTCATCTGTCAGGAAGAACAGAGTACAAACATGACCTATAATCCCCCTCTGACATACACTAGCAATGTACCAGGTTATAAAGTTACAACCACAATTCCATTTATACACAACAGGGTCGGGGTCAATTACAGGCAATTCAGGAAGTACACTGGAATTACAAATACAATGAAAAATAATAATTATCAATGACAAATGTTTGTTTAAAAAAAAGTTTTGGTTTACTTTCTGAATTGACTGGAATGGAAATGGAACTGACCTCAACCCTGATACACGAATACATCAAAGTTTTCAAAATGTGTTTTAGTGGGGCTACGTTGTATTTCTGGGTCATAAACCTGGTACATTTGTCACACATGTTTGTCTTTTAAACAGTTCTCTACATTACCATCCTCTCCACAATGATGATCTTGGGCCCCAGCTGCTTGTGGATGGCGAAGATGTGGATGAGACGCAGTGTGAACACCATGAAGTCCAGCGCCAGAACTGTTCGCCCCGCCTCATACGTGTCTTTCATCATCCTGTCAGAATTACATCCTATATTAGACCTGTATTCAACTATGGCCCTTAAATTCAAATCTGGACCTCGAAGCCAGTTCCACAGATTTTTGTTAAAATTCTCCTCCCCCTAATCAGGAACTGATTAAGACCTGAGACACCAGGTGGATACAATGATTTATCAGGTAGAAGACCAAAGCAGCAGTAGTCCCTGGACCTCGTAGGGTCAGATTTGAATACCCCAGCTGTACGGAGTTAATGTCACTACCAATGTCACTTCACACAGTAAATGTACTGAAAATCAGCAGTTCTCTTTCTATCACTAGATATCACACCACAACTATTGCCTACCTACTGTAGCCTGTCAAAATGAATGTATTGTTAGAAATCATCACTTTTTAAAAGTCAAATCCTCCTCCTGCAGGGTTATTTTACTCTTGCGACGAAACCGGTCAAATTAAGATCCTACACCTGTATATTTGTATTTTATAAATGTATTTAACCAGGAAAAGCCCATTGAGACCCAGAGCCTCTTTCTCAAGGGAGACCTGGCCAAGAAGGCAGCAACGATCAATACATTACATCATTTAAACATACAACAATACAACAACATGATCCAGCCTAAAACAAAAACATTTACACTCCTCCGTAAGACTCCCATCAATATTTTAAATTCATTCAGGGTCACTAACATATCCAGATGAAGCAGGGATTGTAGATTATTCCATTCAGTGACACTAACATATCCAGATGAAGCATGGATTGTAGACTATTCCATTCAGTGGCACTAACATATCCAGATGAAGCATGGATTGTAGACTATTCCATTCAGTGGCACTAACATATCCAGATGAAGCAGGGATTGTAGATTATTCCATTCAGTGGCACTAACATATCCAGATGAAGCATGAATTGTAGACTATTCCATTCAGTGGCACTAACATATCCAGATGAAGCAGGGATTGTAGACTATTCCATTCAGTGGCACTAACATATCCAGATGAAGCAGGGATTGTAGACTATTCCATTCAGTGGCACTAACATATCCAGATGAAGCATGAATTGTAGACTATTCCATTCAGTGGCACTAACATATCCAGATGAAGCATGGATTGTAGACTATTCCTGTCATGTATTGTCATGTTGTGTCCTGTTCCTGTTCTTACTCTTCACCCTGTCTCCCTCTGCTGGTCGTATTAGGTTACCTTTTCTTCCCCTCTTTCCCCCAGCTGTTCCTTGTCTCCTCTAACTACCTCGTTCACCCCTTTTCCCACCTGTTCCCTTTTTCCCTCTGATTAGGTCTCTATATCTCTCTCTGTTCCTGTTCCTGTCTTTGTCGGATTCTCGTTTGTGTTCTCATGCCTGAACTTGACTATCGTCGTGTTTGCTGCAACCTTGTCCTGTCCTGTCGGAATCTGCCTGTCCATCTGAGCCTACGTGTGTTTCGTCATTAAAGAAACTCAGTTTTGTTAATTCGCTTTTGGGTCCTCATTCACGCGTCATAACAGAAGAATCCGACCAAGAATGGACCCAGCGACTTCGGATCCTCTCCACTCTGCCGTCGAGATCCAGGGAGCGATGCTAGGCAGACACGAGCAGGAATTGTCTGCTGCTCGACATGCCGTTGAGACCCTGTCCGCCCAAGTCTCCAACCTCACAGAACAGGTTCACCATCTCCGCCTCGGTCCACCGGCCACTTCCAGGGCTTTCGAATCTCCGGAGCCCAGAATCAATAACCCGCCGTGTTACTCTGGGGAGCCCACTGAATGCCGCTCGTTCCTCACCCAGTGTGATATTGTGTTTTCTCTCCAGCCCAACACTTACTCCAGGAGCACAGCTCGTATCGCCTACGTCATATCTCTCCTTACTGGACGGGCTCGTGAGTGGGGCACGGCAATCTGGGAGGCAAGGGCTGAGTGTACTAACCAGTATCAGGACTTTAAGGAGGAGATGATACGGGTTTTTGATCGTTCTGTTTTTGGGGAGGAAGCTTCCAGGGTCCTGTCTTCCCTATGTCAAGGTAATCGATCCATAACAGACTACTCTATTGAGTTTCGCACTCTTGCTGCCTCCAGTGACTGGAACGAGCCGGCTTTGCTCGCTCGCTTTCTGGAGGGTCTCCGCGCGGAGGTGAAGGATGAGATTCTCTCCCGGGAGGTTCCTTCCAGCGTGGATTCCTTGATTGAACTCGCTATTCGCATAGAGCGACGGCTTGATCTTCGTCACCGAGCTCGTGGAAAGGAGCTCACGTTCTCCGTTGCCCCCCTCTCCGCATCACTACCATCTTCCTCTGCCGGGTCGGGTGCTGAGCCTATGCAGCTGGGAGGTATCCGCATCTCGACTAAGGAGAGGGAACGGAGAATCACCAACCGCCTCTGTCTCTATTGCGGTTCCGCTGGTCATTTTGTCACTTCATGTCCAGTAAAAGCCAGAGCTCATCAGTAAGCGGAGGGCTACTGGTGAGCGCTACTACTCCTGTCTCTCCTTCAAGATCCTGCACTACCTTGTCGGTCCATCTACGCTGGACCGGTTCGTCAGCTTCCTGCAGTGCCTTAATAGACTCTGGGGCGGAGGGCTGTTTTATGGACGAGACCTGGGCTCGGGAACATGACATTCCTCTCAGACAGTTAAGGGAGCCCACGGCCTTGTTCGCTTTGGATGGTAGTCCTCTCCCCAGGATTCAGCGTGAGACGCTACCTTTAACCCTCACTGTCTCTGGTAATCATAGCGAAACCATTTCTTTTTAAATTTTTCGTTCACCTTTTACACCTGTTGTTTTGGGCCATCCCTGGCTAGTTTGTCATAATCCTTCTATTAATTGGTCTAGTAATTCTATCCTCTCCTGGAACGTCTCTTGTCATGTGAAATGTTTAATGTCTGCTATCCCTCCTGTTTCCTCTGTCTCTTCTTCACAGGAGGAGCCTGGCGATTTGACAGGGGTGCCGGAGGAATATCACGATCTGCGCACGGTGTTCAGTCGGTCCAGGGCCACCTCTCTTCCTCCACACCGGTCGTATGATTGTAGTATTGATCTCCTTCCGGGAACCACTCCCCCCCGGGGTAGACTATACTCTCTGTCGGCTCCCGAACGTAAGGCTCTCGAAGATTATTTGTCTGTCGCTCTTGACGCCGGTACCATAGTCCCCTCCTCCTCTCCCGCCGGAGCGGGGTTTTTTTTTTGTCAAGAAGAAGGACGGGTCTCTGCGCCCCTGCATAGATTATCGAGGGCTGAACGACATAACAGTGAAGAATCGTTATCCGCTTCCTCTTATGTCTTCAGCCTTCGAGATCCTGCAGGGAGCCAGGTTTTTCACTAAGTTGGACCTTCGTAACGCTTACCATCTCGTGCGCATCAGGGAGGGGGACGAGTGGAAGACGGCGTTTAACACTCCGTTAGGGCACTTTGAATACCGGGTTCTTCCTTTCGGCCTCGCTAACGCTCCAGCTGTTTTTCAGGCATTAGTCAATGATGTCCTGAGAGACATGCTGAACATCTTTGTCTTCGTTTACCTTGACGATATCCTGATTTTTTCACCGTCACTCCAGATTCATGTTCAGCACGTTCGACGTGTCCTCCAGCGCCTTTTAGAGAATTGTCTTTTTGTGAAGGCTGAGAAGTGCACTTTTCATGCCCCCTCCGTCACATTTCTCGGTTCTGTTATTTCCGCTGAAGGCATTAAGATGGATCCCGCTAAGGTCCAAGCTGTCATTGATTGGCCCGTCCCTAAGTCACGCGTCGAGCTGCAGCGCTTTCTCGGCTTCGCGAACTTCTATCGTCGTTTCATCCGTAATTTCGGTCAGGAGGCAGCTCCTCTCACAGCCCTTACTTCTGTCAAGACGTGCTTTAAGTGGTCCGTTTCCGCCCAGGGAGCTTTTGATCTCCTCAAGAATCGTTTTACATCCGCACCTATCCTTGTTACACCTGACGTCTCTAGACAGTTCGTTGTCGAGGTTGACGCGTCAGAGGTGGGCGTGGGAGCCATTCTTTCTCAGCGCTCCCTCTCTGACGACAAGGTCCACCCTTGCGCGTATTTTTCTCATCGTCTGTCGCCGTCGGAACGTAACTATGATGTGGGAAACCGCGAACTGCTCGCCATCCGCTTAGCCCTAGGCGAATGGCGACAGTGGTTGGAGGGGGCGACCGTTCCTTTTGTCGTTTGGACTGACCATAGGAACCTTGAGTACATCCGTTCTGCCAAACGACTTAATGCGCGTCAGGCGCGTTGGGCGCTGTTTTTCGCTCGTTTCGAGTTCGTGATTTCTTATCGTCCGGGCTCTAAGAACACCAAGCCTGATGCTTTATCTCGTCTCTTCAGTTCTTCAGTAGCCTCCACTGACCCCGAGGGGATTCTCCCTGAGGGGCGTGTTGTCGGGTTGACTGTCTGGGGAATTGAGAGGCAGGTAAAGCAAGCACTCACTCACACTCCGTCGCCGCGCGCTTGTCCTAGGAACCTTCTTTTCGTTCCCGTTCCTACTCGTCTGGCCGTTCTTCAGTGGGCTCACTCTGCCAAGTTAGCCGGCCACCCTGGCGTTCGGGGTACGCTTGCTTCCATTCGCCAGCGTTTTTGGTGGCCCACCCGGGAGCATGACACGCGTCGTTTCGTGGCTGCTTGTTCGGTCTGCGCGCAGACTAAGTCCGGTAACTCCCCTCCTTCCGGCCGTCTCAGGCCGCTTCCCATTCCCTCTCGACCGTGGTCTCACATCGCCTTAGATTTTGTCACCGGACTGCCTTCGTCAGCGGGGAAGACTGTTATTCTTACGGTTGTCGATAGGTTCTCTAAGGCGGCTCATTTCATTCCCCTTGCTAAGCTTCCTTCTGCTAAAGAGACGGCACAAATCATCATCGAGAATGTTTTCAGGATTCATGGCCTTCCGTCAGACGTCGTTTCGGACAGAGGTCCGCAATTCACGTCTCAATTTTGGAGGGAGTTTTGCCGTTTGATTGGGGCTTCCGTCAGTCTCTCTTCCGGCTTTCACCCCCAGTCTAACGGTCAAGCAGAACGGGCCAATCAGACTATTGGTCGCATCTTACGCAGTCTTTCTTTTCGCAACCCTGCGTCTTGGTCAGAACAGCTCCCCTGGGCAGAATACGCCCACAACTCGCTTCCTTCGTCTGCGACCGGGCTATCTCCTTTTCAGAGTAGCCTCGGGTACCAGCCTCCGCTGTTCTCATCTCAGTTCGCCGAGTCCAGCGTCCCCTCCGCTCAGGCTTTTGTCCAACGTTGCGAGCGCACCTGGAAGAGGGTCAGGTCTGCACTTTGCCGTTATAGGGCGCAGACTGTGAGAGCTGCTAATAAGCGTAGAACTAAGAGTCCTAGATATTGTCGCGGTCAGAGAGTTTGGCTCTCCACTCAGAACCTTCCCCTTAAGACAGCTTCTCGCAAGTTGACCCCGCGGTTCATTGGTCCGTTCCGTATTTCTCAGATCATTAATCCTGTCGCAGTGCGACTTCTTCTTCCGCGATATCTTCGTCGCGTCCACCCGGTCTTCCATGTCTCCTGTGTTAAGCCCGTTCTTCGCGCCCCCGCTCGTCTCCCCCCCCCCCCCCCCCATCCTTGTCGAGGGCGCACCTATCTACAGGGTCCGTAAGATTTTGGACATGCGTCCTCGGGGCCGTGGTCATCAGTACCTAGTGGATTGGGAGGGGTACGGTCCTGAGGAGAGGAGTTGGGTTCCCTCTCGGGACGTGCTGGACCGTGCGCTGATCGATGATTTCCTCCGTTGCCGCCAGGTTTCCTCCTCGAGTGCGCCAGGAGGCGCTCGGTGAGTGGGGGGGTACTGTCATGTGTTGTCATGTTGTGTCCTGTTCCTGTTCTTACTCTTCACCCTGTCTCCCTCTGCTGGTCGTATTAGGTTACCTTTTCTTCCCCTCTTTCCCCCAGCTGTTCCTTGTCTCCTCTAACTACCTCGTTCACCCCTTTTCCCACCTGTTCCCTTTTTCCCTCTGATTAGGTCTCTATATCTCTCTCTGTTCCTGTTCCTGTCTTTGTCGGATTCTCGTTTGTGTTCTCATGCCTGAACCTGACTATCGTCGTGTTTGCTGCAACCTTGTCCTGTCCTGTCGGAATCTGCCTGTTCATCTAACCTTGTCCTGTCCTGTCGGAATCTGCCTGTCCATCTGAGCCTACGTGTGTTTCGTCATTAAAGAAACTCAGTTTTGTTTATTCGCTTTTGGGTCCTCATTCACGCGTCATAACAATTCCATTCAGTGGCACTAACATATCCAGATGAAGCATGGACTGTAGACTATTCCATTCAGTGGCACTAACATATCCAGATGAAGCATGGATTGTAGACTATTCCATTCAGTGGCACTAACATATCCAGATGAAGCATGGATTGTAGACTATTCCATTCAGTGGCACTAACATATCCAGATGAAGCATGGATTGTAGACTATTCCATTCAGTGGCACTAACATATCCAGATGAAGCAGGGATTGTAGATTATTCCATGTGTCTGGTGCACAAGAAGCGAAGGCAGTCTTGCCTAATACTGTGAATGTCCTGGGGACTTTAAGTAACAACCACCTAGCAGATCGGGTATGGTAACTGGTGGTGGTGAAGGAGACCAGACTACAGAGGTAAAGAGGGAGTTTACCTGCTGGTTGTGAAGGAGACCAGACTACAGAGGTAAAGAGGGAGTATACCTGCTGGTTGTGAAGGAGACCAGACTACAGAGGTAAATAGTGAGTTTACCTGCTGGTGGTGAAGGAGACCAGACTACAGAGGTAAAGAGGGAGTTTACCTGCTGGTTGTGAAGGAGACCAGACTACAGAGGTAAAGAGGGAGTTTACCTGCTGGTGGTGAAGGAGACCAGACTACAGAGGTAAAGAGGGAGTTTACCTGCTGGTGGTGAAGGAGACCAGACTACAGAGGTAAAGAGGGAGTTTACCTGCTGGGGGGTGAAGGAGACCAGACTACAGAGGTAAAGAGGGAGTTTACCTGCTGGTGGTGAAGGAGACCAGACTACAGAGGTAAAGAGGGAGTTTACCTACTGGTGGTGAAGGAGACCAGACTACAGAGGTAAAGAGGGAGTTTACCTGCTGGTGGTGAAGGAGACCAGACTACAGAGGTAAAGAGGGAGTTTACCTGCTGGTGGTGAAGGAGACCAGACTACAGAGGTAAAGAGGGAGTTTACCTGCTGGTGGGGAAGGAGACCAGACTACAGAGGTAAAGAGGGAGTTTACCTGCTGGTGGTGAAGGAGACCAGACTACAGAGGGAGTTTACCTGCTGGTGATGAAGGAGACCAGACTACAGAGGTAAAGAGGGAGTTTACCTGCTGGTGGTGAAGGAGACCAGACTACAGAGGTAAAGAGGGAGTTTACCTGCTGGTGGTGAAGGAGACCAGACTACAGAGGTAAAGAGGGAGTTTACCTGCTGGTGGTGAAGGAGACCAGACTACAGAGGGAGTTTACCTGCTGGTGATGAAGGAGACCAGACTACAGAGGTAAAGAGGGAGTTTACCTGCTGGTGGTGAAGGAGACCAGACTACAGAGGTAAAGAGGGAGTTTACCTGCTGGTGGTGAAGGAGACCAGACTACAGAGGTAAAGAGGGAGTTTACCTGCTGGTGGGGAAGGAGACCAGACTACAGAGGTAAAGAGGGAGTTTACCTGTTGGTGGTGAAGGAGACCAGACTACAGAGGTAAAGAGGGAGTTTACCTGCTGGTGGTGAAGGAGACCAGACTACAGAGGTAAAGAGGGAGTTTACCTGCTGGTGGTGAAGGAGACCAGACTACAGAGGTAAAGAGGGAGTTTACCTGCTGGTGGTGAAGGAGACCAGACTACAGAGGTAAAGAGGGAGTTTACCTGCTGGTGGTGAAGGAGACCAGACTACAGAGGTAAAGAGGGAGTTTACCTGCTGGTGGGGAAGGAGACCAGACTACAGAGGGAGTTTACCTGCTGGTGATGAAGGAGACCAGACTACAGAGGTAAAGAGGGAGTTTACCTGCTGGTGGTGAAGGAGTCCAGACTACAGAGGTAAAGAGGGAGTTTACCTGCTGGTGGTGAAGGAGACCAGACTACAGAGGTAAATAGTGAGTTTACCTGCTGGGGGGTGAAGGAGACCAGACTACAGAGGTAAAGAGGGAGTTTACCTGCTGGTGGTGAAGGAGACCAGACTACAGAGGTAAATAGTGAGTTTACCTGCTGGGGGGTGAAGGAGACCAGACTACAGAGGTAAAGAGGGAGTTTACCTGCTGGTGGTGAAGGAGACCAGACTACAGAGGTAAAGAGGGAGTTTACCTGCTGGTGGTGAAGGAGACCAGACTACAGAGGTAAAGAGGGAGTTTACCTGCTGGGGTTGAAGGAGACCAGACTACAGAGGTAAAGAGGGAGTTTACCTGCTGGTGGTGAAGGAGACCAGACTACAGAGGTAAAGAGGGAGTTTACCTGCTGGTGGTGAAGGAGACCAGACTACAGAGGTAAAGAGGGAGTTTACCTGTTGGTGGTGAAGGAGACCAGACTACAGAGGTAAAGAGGGAGTTTACCTGCTGGTGGTGAAGGAGACCAGACTACAGAGGTAAAGAGGGAGTTTACCTGCTGGGGTTGAAGGAGACCAGACTACAGAGGTAAAGAGGGAGTTTACCTGCTGGTGGTGAAGGAGACCAGACTACAGAGGTAAAGAGGGAGTTTACCTGTTGGTGGTGAAGGAGACCAGACTACAGAGGTAAAGAGGGAGTTTACCTGCTGGTGGTGAAGGAGACCAGACTACAGAGGTAAAGAGGGAGTTTACCCAAAAGGGCTTTGTAGATGAACACATACAAATGTATCTTTCTGTCAACAAGTCACCATAATCAATTACAGAGAGAAAAGTGGCCTGAACAAGCTTCTTCCTAGCCATAAGCGGGAAGCCTTAATACGAAAAGAAAAACCCAATTTCAATTTCAGCTTTGTCACAAGATTATCCACATGAACTTTAAAGGACATCTTGTCATCCAACCAAATACCTAGGTATTTGTAGGATGATACTTTTTCAACGGCTAAGCCACCAGATGGGACAATGCTAACCTTCTCTGGCAGAGTTCTAGCTCTGGTAAAGGTCATGAATCTAGTTTTGTTTGTTGTATATTCAAGACCAGTTTGAGACCATAAAGTGAGGCCTGCAGTGACTGAAAAGCAGTCTGGAGCTCTTCAACAGCCTGAACCAGAGAAGGAGCACATGAATATATAACTGTATCATCTGCATATAGATGTAACTTTGTTGGTTGCAAGAGGGGAAATGGCACTAACATATCCAGATGAAGCATGGATTGTAGACTATTCCATTCAGTGGCACTAACATATCCAGATGAAGCAGGGATTGTAGATTATTCCATGTGTCTGGTGCACAAGAAGCGAAGGCAGTCTTGCCTAATACTGTGAATGTCCTGGGGACTTTAAGTAACAACCACCTAGCAGATCGGGTATGGTAACTGGTGGTGGTGAAGGAGACCAGACTACAGAGGTAAAGAGGGAGTTTACCTGCTGGTTGTGAAGGAGACCAGACTACAGAGGTAAAGAGGGAGTTTACCTGCTGGTTGTGAAGGAGACCAGACTACAGAGGTAAATAGTGAGTTTACCTGCTGGTGGTGAAGGAGACCAGACTACAGAGGTAAAGAGGGAGTTTACCTGCTGGTGGTGAAGGAGACCAGACTACAGAGGTAAAGAGGGAGTATACCTGCTGGTGGTGAAGGAGACCAGACTACAGAGGGAGTTTACCTGCTGGTGGTGAAGGAGACCAGACTACAGAGGGAGTTTACCTGCTGGTGGTGAAGGAGACCAGACTACAGAGGTAAAGAGGGAGTTTACCTGCTGGGGGGTGAAGGAGACCAGACTACAGAGGGAGTTTACCTGCTGGTGGTGAAGGAGACCAGACTACAGAGGTAAATAGGGAGTTTACCTGCTGGTGGTGAAGGAGACCAGACTACAGAGGTAAAGAGGGAGTTTACCTGCTGGTGGTGAAGGAGACCAGACTACAGAGGGAGTTTACCTGCTGGTGGTGAAGGAGACCAGACTACAGAGGGAGTTTACCTGCTGGTGGTGAAGGAGACCAGACTACAGAGGTAAATAGGGAGTTTACCTGCTGGTGGTGAAGGAGACCAGACTACAGAGGTAAAGAGGGAGTTTACCTGCTGGTGGTGAAGGAGACCAGACTACAGAGGTAAAGAGGGAGTTTACCTGCTGGTGGTGAAGGAGACCAGACTACAGAGGTAAAGAGGGAGTTTACCTGCTGGTGGTGAAGGAGACCAGACTACAGAGGTAAATAGTGAGTTTACCTGCTGGTGGTGAAGGAGACCAGACTACAGAGGTAAAGAGGGAGTTTACCTGCTGGTGGGGAAGGAGACCAGACTACAGAGGTAAAGAGGGAGTTTACCTGCTGGTGGTGAAGGAGACCAGACTACAGAGGTAAAGAGGGAGTTTACCTGCTGGGGGGTGAAGGAGACCAGACTACAGAGGGAGTTTACCTGCTGGTGGTGAAGGAGACCAGACTACAGAGGGAGTTTACCTGCTGGTGGTGAAGGAGACCAGACTACAGAGGTAAAGAGGGAGTTTACCTGTTGGTGGTGAAGGAGACCAGACTACAGAGGTAAAGAGGGAGTTTACCTGTTGGTGGTGAAGGAGACCAGACTACAGAAGTAAAGAGGGAGTTTACCTGCTGGTGGTGAAGGAGACCAGACTACAGAGGTAAAGAGGGAGTTTACCTGCTGGTGGTGAAGGAGACCAGACTACAGAGGTAAAGAGGGAGTTTACCTGTTGGTGGTGAAGGAGACCAGACTACAGAGGTAAAGAGGGAGTTTACCTGCTGGTGGTGAAGGAGACCAGACTACAGAGGTAAAGAGGGAGTTTACCCAAAAGGGCTTTGTAGATGAACACATACAAATGTATCTTTCTGTCAACAAGTCACCATAATCAATTACAGAGAGAAAAGTGGCCTGAACAAGCTTCTTCCTAGCCATAAGCGGGAAGCCTTAATACGAAAAGAAAAACCCAATTTCAATTTAAGCTTTGTCACAAGATTATCCACATGAACTTTAAAGGACATCTTGTCATCCAACCAAATACCTAGGTATTTGTAGGATGATACTTGTTCAATGGCTAAGCCACCAGATGTGACAATGCTAACCTTCTCTGGCAGAGTTCTAGCTCTGGTAAAGGTCATGAATCTAGTTTTTTTTGTTGTATATTCAAGACCAGTTTGAGACCATAAAGTGAGGCCTGCAGTGACTGAAAAGCAGTCTGGAGCTCTTCAACAGCCTGAACCAGAGAAGGAGCACATGAATATATAACTGTATCATCTGCATATAGATGTAACTTTGTTGGTTGCAAGAGGGGAAATTGGATGCAAGAGAGGAAGGCCTCTGCTCACCTGCAGGACACACCGATAACGAAGAGTGAGATGGCCACCATGTCACACTTGTTCCAGTTGTCCTCCACGTACAGCTTGAATTTCTTCAGGATGCTCATGTCTTCGTCTGTGAAGAAACTCTGCATCACCCAGGTCAATAAAGCGTTAGTTCACTCTGTTAGAACATCACAATTAGCAGTATAATTCTAGTTGTGTATATTTTCCAGGTTATTTGAGTCATTTATGTCAAATTACCCCCCCCCCAGGCTAAAAATACATTTATCCTCAACAACAGTCCTCGAGTAATCCTCAACGCTGCACATATTCTGTCTAGCCGCACACCTGATGCAACTTATCAACAGCTGATAAGAGTACCTGAGGAACAGAGAAGCACTGAAATGGATCCCTATTCCTTAGTCCACTAAGTAATGTTTTGAATAGGGCCCTTGTCGAAAGTAGTTCAGTATGGAGGGAATAAGGTGCCATTTCAGACACAGATATTGTGCCATGGAACCTTTATTTAACTGGACAAGTCACTTGATCGAAAAAGCCTTGGTTTCATGCATGTCAACATCAGAAGCCTCCTCCCTAAGTTTGTCTTACTCACTGCTCTAGCACACTCTGCTAACCCTGATGTCCTTGCCGTGTCTGAATCCTGGCTCAGGAAGGCCACCAAAAATTCTGAGATTTCCATACCCAACTATAACATCTTCCGTCAAGATAGAACTGCCAAAGGAGGAGGAGTTGCAGTCTACTGCAGAGATAGCCTGCAAAGTAATGTCATACTTTCCAGGTCCATACCCAAACAGTTCGAACTACTAATTTTGAAAATTACTCTCTCCAGAAATAAGTCTCTCACTGTTGCCGCCTGCTACCGACCCCCCTCAGCTCCCAGCTGTGCCCTGGACACCATTTGTGAATTGATCGCCCCCCATCTAGCTTCAGAGTTTGTTCTGTTAGGTGACCTAAACTGGGATATGCTTAACACCCCAGCAGTCCTACAATCTAAGCTAGATGCCCTCAATCTCACTCAAATCATCAAGGAACCCACCAGGTACAACCCTAACTCTGTAAACAAGGGCACCCTCATTGACGTCATCCTGACCAACTGGCCCTCCAAATACACCTCCGCTGTCTTCAACCAGGATCTCAGCGATCACTGCCTCATTGCCTGTATCCGCTATGGAGCCGCAGTCAAACGACCACCCCTCATCACTGTCAAACGCTCCCTAAAACACTTCTGTGAGCAGGCCTTTCTAATCGACCTGGCCCGGGTATCCTGGAAGGACATTGACCTCATCCCGTCAGTTGAGGATGCCTGGTCTTTCTTTAAAAGTAACTTCCTCACCATTTTAGATAAGCATGCTCCGTTCAAAAAATGCAGAACTAAGAACAGATATAGCCCCTGGTTCACTCCAGACCTGACTGCCCTCGACCAGCACAAAAACATCCTGTGGCGGACTGCACTAACATCGAACAGTCCCCGCGATATGCAACTGTTCAGGGAAGTCAGGAACCAATACACACAGTCAGTCAGGAAAGCTAAAGCCAACTTCTTCAGGCAGAAGTTTGCATCCTGTAGCTCCAACTCCAAAAAGTTCTGGGACACTGTGAAGTCCATGGAGAACAAGAGCACCTCCTCCCAGCTGCCCACTGCACTGAGGCTAGGTAACACGGTCACCACCGATAAATCCATGATTATCGAAAACTTCAACAAGCATTTCTCAACGGCTGGCCATGCCTTCCGCCTGGCTACTCCAACCTCGTCCAACAGCTCCCCCCCCCCCCCGCAGCTACTCGCCCAAGCCTCTCCAGGTTCTCCTTTACCCAAATCCAGATAGCAGATGTTCTGAAAGAGCTGCAAAACCTGGACCCGTACAAATCAGCTGGGCTTGACAATCTGGACCCTCTATTCCTGAAACTATCCGCCGCCATTGTCGCAACCCCTATTACCAGCCTGTTCAACCTCTCTTTCATATCGTCTGAGATCCCCAAGGATTGGAAAGCTGCCGCAGTCATCCCCCTCTTCAAAGGGGGCGACACCCTGGACCCAAACTGTTACAGACCAATATCCATCCTGCCCTGCCTATCTAAGGTCTTCGAAAGCCAAGTCAACAAACAGATCACTGACCATCTTGAATCCCACCGTACCTTCTCCGCTGTGCAATCTGGTTTCCGAGCCGGTCACGGGTGTACCTCAGCCACGCTCAAGGTACTAAACGATATCATAACCGCCATCGATAAAAGACAGTACTGTGCAGCCGTCTTCATAGACCTTGCCAAGGCTTTCGACTCTGTCAATCACCGTATTCTTATCGGCAGACTCAGTAGCCTCGGTTTTTCGGATGACTGCCTTGCCTGGTTCACCAATTACTTTGCAGACAGAGTTCAGTGTGTCAAATCGGAGGGCATGCTGTCCGGTCCTCTGGCAGTCTCTATGGGGGTGCCACAGGGTTCAATTCTCGGGCCGACTCTTTTCTCTGTATATATCAATGATGTTTCTCATGCTGCGGGCGATTCCCTGATCCACCTCTACGCAGACGACACCATTCTATATACTTCCGGCCCGTCCTTGGACACTGTGCTATCTAACCTCCAAACGAGCTTCAATGCCATACAGCACTCCTTCCGTGGCCTCCAACTGCTCTTAAACGCTAGTAAAACCAAATGCATGCTTTTCAACCGTTCGCTGCCTGCACCCGCACGCCTGACCAGCATCACCACCCTGGATGGTTCCGACCTTGAATATGTGGACATCTATAAGTACCTAGGTGTCTGGCTAGACTCTAAACTCTCCTTCCAGACCCATATCAAACATCTCCAATCGAAAATCAAATCAAGAGTCGGCTTTCTATTCCGCAACAAAGCCTCCTTCACTCACGCCGCCAAACTTACCCTAGTAAAACTGACTATCCTACCGATCCTCGACTTCGGCGATGTCATCTACAAAATTGCTTCCAACACTCTACTCAGCAAACTGGATGCAGTTTATCACAGTGCCATCCGTTTTGTCACTAAAGCACCTTATACCACCCACCACTGCGACTTGTATGCTCTAGTCGGCTGGCCCTCGCTACATATTCGTCGCCAGACCCACTGGCTCCAGGTCATCTACAAGTCCATGCTAGGTAAAGCTCCGCCTTATCTCAGTTCACTGGTTACGATGGCAACACCCATCCGTAGCACGCGCTCCAGCAGGTGTATCTCACTGATCATCCCTAAAGCCAACACCTCATTTGGCCGCCTTTCGTTCCAGTTCTCTGCTGCCTGTGATTGGAACGAATTGCAAAAATCGCTGAAGTTGGAGACTTTTATCTCCCTCACCAACTTCAAACATCTGCTATCTGAGCAGCTAACCGATCGCTGCAGCTGTACATAGTCTATTGGTAAATAGCCCACCCATTTTCACCTACCTCATCCCCATACTGTTTTTATTTATTTATTTTTCTGCTCTTTTGCACACCAATATCTCTATCTCTACCTTTACATAACCATCTGATCATTTATCACTCCAGTGTTAATCTGCATAATTGTAATTATTTGCCTACCTTCTCATGCCTTTTGCACACAATGTATATATAGACTCCCCTTTTTTCTACTGTGTTATTGACTTGTTAATTGTTTACTCCATGTGTAACTCTGTGTTGTCTGTTCACACTGCTATGCCTTATCTTGGCCAGGTCGCAGTTGCAAATGAGAACTTGTTCTCAACTAGCCTACCTGGTTAAATAAAGGTGAAATAAATAAAATAAAAAGTTAAGAACAAATTATTATTTACAATGACGTCCTACCCCCGGCCAAACCCGGACGACGCTGGGACGATTGTGCGCCGCCCTATGGGACTGCCAATCACAGCCGGATGTGATAGAGCCTGGTTTCAAACTAGGGACTGTAGTGAAGCCTCTTGCACTGAGATGCAGTGCCTTAGACCACTGAACCAGGGTCTGTAGTGACACCTCTAGCACTGAGATGCAGTGCCTTAGACCACTGAACCAGGGTCTGTAGT